>NC_141022.1:3115000-3132500 GCF_052040795.2 Danio rerio
ATCCCTTCATTTCTTTCTTTTCTTTCTTTATTCAATCATTCATTCCTTCCTTCCTCCTTTTTCTTTCCTACCTTCCTTCCTTTGTTTTTTTATTCATTCTTTCATTTCTTTCTTTTTTCTTTCTTTTCCTTCTTTACTCATTCAGTCCTCTAATCATTCCTTCCTTCCTTCTTTCTTTAAACAAAATGCATTTTAACACTGATTGAAGGCTTGTTCATGACACCTTAATACACTTCATGAATATGAATGAGTTTTATTGGCGCTTATGTCAGCTGTCATGCAGTGTCATTCACTCACTTACGTCATTTTAAATGCAAAGATGACACTTTTTAAAATGTCTTCATGACAATCTGACATAAACCAATACATCACAACATTATGTTGTATCACTTTTTAAAGTGGGACTAACTGAATTTGAAAATAAAGTTATTTATTTGAAGTTTCAATACTCTAATAGTCAAATAATTGTATATCAGCGTCATTGTAGTATGTTCGTTGTTGTGTGAAGAAGAAGACAGGGTCTTCGATATAAGGTAAGTAGAAGTTTCTTTATTTTTATATTTGCACAACACGCGGCAGCTGTGTGTGTGTGTGTGTGTGTGTGTGTGTGTGTGTGTGTGTGTGTGTGTGTGTGTGTGTGTGTGTGTGTGCTCTTCTCTCGACTGCTCCTCCTGTTCTCCCTAAGAAGGGAGTCTCTCTGACCCAATCACTAAAATGACAGGTGTTATTTATCATTTCTGATTGACCTGCTGATTGGCCACCGGGCTCCGAGCATGCTCTCCCCCCTTATTGGGTGTTCGATCCAGCCTGATCTTACGAGAAAACGTAAGTATTTTACGTTTTGGCAGTTTAGTGGCCAGTTCGTACGAATTCGTACGAGTTCAGTCGTAAGAAATTGTACGATTTCTCACCCCTAAACCCAAACGTCATTGGGGGATGAGCAAATCGTACTAAAATGTACGAATTAGATCATACGAATTTGTACGAATTAGCCACTAAATGGAAAAGTTACGAATTGCCGTGAGATTGTGTTGGTCCGATCACGCTCACCTCTTCAGAGTCATTAATATTTAAGAAAATGTAACGACATTTTAATGACAAATACCGATAGTTCCACCTGAAATAGTGAATAGAAAAATATTCACGACACAATTATAATGGTCTCATGATTACCATGTTTATGACAAGTTTGTCTTGGCATAGTCAGGTTGTCATAACATAGACAGGTTATGATGTGTTGGTTTATGTCAGTTTGTCATGAAGACGTTTTAAAAAGGCTGTTTCTCAATACAAAGTAAGCAAAGTTCAGACTTGCGTCCTTGAAAGTTCAGACTTGCCAGGTTTAGACTTGAAAGAACAAACTCTGGAGGACATGTGGACACAAGTCGGGTACTTCTTTAGTGTACTTTAACACTGAACATCGCTTAACTCACCATGAATTCATCGGTTTCACTGTACAATAAAAATAAAATTATTTGTTTATATAAAGCACGGTGTTACGACTAAAGTTTATTCATTCATTTTCTTGTCGGCTTTATTAATCCGGGGTCGCCACAGCGGAATGAACCACCAACTTATCCAGCAAGTTTTTACGCAGCGGATGCCCTTCCAGCCGCAACCCATCTCTGGGAAACATCCACACACACATTCACACACACTCAGACAATTTAGCCTACCCAATTCACCTGTACCACATGTGTTTGGACTGTGGGGGAAACCGCAGCACCCGGAGGAAACCCACGCGAAGGCAGGGAGAACATGCAAACTTCACACAGAAACGCCAAATGAGCCGGGGATTCGAACCAGCAACCCAGCGACCTTCTTGCTTTGAGGGGACAGCACTACCTACTGCGCCACTGCCTCACCCACTAAAGTTTATTTATTTATTTATTTTATTTTCTTTGTCCTGCCTTCTTGTTGTTTTTTGTTATCCCATAGGCTCCCATTCGTGATTCGTGCTCTTATTGGCTGCTGGTCTGTATGAAAAGGAGCTTCCGGCAGAGTTTAAGGAGCTCATTTGTACTGCGACGGTTGCTGGGAGTGGAGCTCCCCTCCGGCCGACGACCAACATTCAATCTTGTTTCCATTGTTCATACGTTTAACTTCTTTTGAGAGTTTGAGCTTGTAGGGCTGGCCTGCCTATTTATTTGATTACTTTTGACTATGTTTAAGTTTAGGGAGAAAGGTGAGCTTCCTGTATTTTTCTTTAAATATTTATAGGTAATTAAGTTAATTTACTTTTATAGATTCTTCCGTTTGTTATTTAGGTCTGTGGCCACCCTAAAGAGATGCTCATTTAAAATTACAACTTTTTTCTATAATAAATCAGCTCAGTTACTCTCAACTGAGTGTCCGAGTTTGGTTGTCGACCGAAGGGGATCTTTTGCATTGTTTTTTGTTTTGTTTGGGAAATCAACCGTCCCAACACATTTGTTTTTCCAATTATTATGCCCATGTTGTTTTCTCCGAGACTTGGGGCATAATAATTGGGGGCTCGTCCGGGATCATAATTAATATTATATTCATATTATAAATCTAGAGCGCCATCTTCTGTCAAAAACTAGCCTAGAGCGCCGTCTACTGTTAAAAGGGAACAAAGCGACCACTGATACTCCCTGGTTTGCACGGTACATTGTGGACAGGGCCGGAGCAAGCTGAACTGCCGCTCTAGGCAGAGGAAGATCACGCCGCCCTCAACCCCAATGTGAAAACGAAAGTGACCGGTTATGAAAATGAAGTGAGGTGTCGCAGACCTCTATTCTGCCGCCCTATGCGTGGATATAACTGAGGACGCGCGGGTGCTGAGGGAGGGAGGGAGGTGTCGCCGACGCTGCTCTCTCTGTTCTGCCGCCCTATGCGCGGAAATAACTGAGGACGCGCAGGTGTCACGGACCACTATTCTGTCGCCCTATGCGCGGATATATCTGAGGACACGCAGGTGCTGAGGGAGGTGTCGCCGACGCTGCTCTCTCTGTTCTGCCGCCCTATGCGCGGAAATAACTGAGGATGCGCAGGTGTCACGGACCACTATTCTGTCGCTCTATGCGCGGATATAACTGAGGACACGCGGGTGCTGATGGAGGTGTCGCTGATGCTGACGCTGCCCTCTCTATTCTGTCGTCTATGCGCGAATATATCTGAGGACGTGGGTGGTGAGGGAGATGTCGCGGACATAACTGAGGACCCGGGTGGTAAGAGTGGTGTCGCGGACGCCGCCCTCTCTATACTGCCGCCCTAGGTGGCCGCCTAGGTCGCCTCTATGGACGCGCCGGCCCTGATTGTGGAACTTTTCAGAACGTAAATGTTTTAGTGCACTTGACAGAAAATTTTGAATTGAGACTCTCCCATGATTTTAGCAAGACAAATGAACTGTATTTGCTTTTTGCCATGGATAATTAGCTGTGAATTAAAATAAAAATTGCTGTAAGTTCGAGCCACGGATAGCTTAGTTCATCAACAGTCCTCCACACTATAAAATCCAAATTGACTATAAAGTGAGACCTGACTTCAGCCAGAGTGAGAAAACTTCAAGCTCCATGTCAAATCTGCAGCTCCACGCTTCACGCCTCAGCAAACACAGAGTCAGAGGCAGAGGATTGCATATCTCCTTTTCTCGAAAAGTAAGCTTATCTCAAGTGAAGCACTTCATTTTAAAATGATCACAGTGAGTAGTTCATGAGCCATCAGGCACAGCTTTCAATGTGGCAAAAGGCAACATATCTAACACTCTTACATCACCTTAGTAATTAAAGTGATAGTACACCCATTTACTCATGCTGCACTAATTCCAAACCAGTTTGAGTTTCTTTTCTATTGAACACTAATGAAGATATATACTGACGAATGCCAGCAGGCACACAACGTCATAAGACTTCAATATCAGGTTAGATTTAGGTTGTGATGCTGGGCGACCAAAATTCAATGTTTAGCCAACGTCTAAGGACAATGCCATTTTGATGTCCTGTAATGACGTCAAATGACAATATTAGGTTGATTTTAGGTTGTGCTAAAAGTGACTAAAATTTAACATCTGATAGACGTCATAGTGGTAACATCCACGCAACGTCAAGCTGTAACATCATTAGATGTTGATATTTGGTTGTTTTTAGGTTGCGTTGGAAAGTGATTATAATACAACTTCTGATAGACGTCATAATGGTAACGTCCACAGAATCGGAATCTGTAACATAATTAGATGTTGATATTGGGTTGTTTTTAGGTTGCGTTGGAAAGTGACCAATATTTAACATCTGATAGACATGATAGTGGTAACGCCCACGCAATGTCAAGCTGTAACATTATTAGATGTTGATATTTGGTTGTTTTTAGGTTGCGTTGGAAAGTGATTATAATACATCTGATAGACATCATAGTGGTAACGTCCACGCAACGTCAAGCTATAACATCATTAGATGTTGATGTTTGGTTGTTTTTAGGTTGTGTTGGAAAGTGATTATAGTACAACATCTGATAGACGTCATAATGGTAACGTCCACAGAATCGGAAGCTGTAACATCATTTGATGTTCATATTTGGTTGTTTTTAGGTTGCGTTGGAAAGTGGCCAATATTTAACATCTGATAGACGTCATAGTGGTAACGTCCACGCAACGTCAAGCTGTATCATTAGATGTTGATATTTGGTTGTTTGTAGATTGCGTTGGAAAGTGACCAATATTTAACATCTGATAGACGTCATAGTGGTAACTTCCACGCAATTTCAAGCTATAACATCATTAGATGTTGATATTTGGTTGTTTTTAGGTTGCGTTGGAAAGTGATTATAGTACAACATCTGATAGATGTCATAGTGGTAACGTCCACACAACGTCAAGCTGTAACATCATTAGACGTTGATATTTAGTTGTTTTTAGGTTGCGTTGGAAAGTGATTATAGTACAACATCTGATAGACGTCATAGTGGTAACGTCCACACAACGTCAAGCTGTAACATCATTAGACGTTGATATTTAGTTGTTTTTAGGTTGCGTTGGAAAGTGATTATAGTACAACATCTGATAGACGTCATAGTGGTAACGTCCACACAACGTCAAGCTGTAACATCATTAGACGTTGATATTTGGTTGTTTTTAGGTTGTGTTGGAAAGTGATTATAGTACAACATCTGATAGACGTCATAGTTGTAACGTCCACAGAATCTGAAGCTGTAACATCATTAGATGTTGATATTTGGTTGTTTTTAGGTTGTGTTGGAAAGTGACCAAAATTTAACATCTGATAGACGTCATAGTGGTAACATCCACACAACATCAAGCTGTAACATTATTAGATGTTGTTATTTGGTTGTTTTCAGGTTGTGTTGGAAAGTAACTAAAAACATTTGTAAAACATATGCTGCAATAGTTGGAGGTTCATTCCACTGTGGTGACCCCTGAAAAATAAGACACTAAGCTGAAGTAAAATAAATAAACAATGAATATTTATGATAGGTACATTTACAACATTTCTTCATGGAACATTTCTTTAAGCATACCACTAATCTTTGGCGTAAAGTAAAATTATATCATTTGACAATGCATACAGTTCATTTTTTTGGTGTTGTCAAAAATATACCCATGCAAAATAAATAACACTGGGACTTGTGATCATCCAGCTGCACTTGCGCATTAAATATATTTGTTTACTGCTACACCGAAAGTTTCCCTGATCAATTCTTTTAATGGTTTATAAACAATTAACCCCATTAAACCCTGTTTTTTTGTGTGTGTTTGTTTGTTTGTTTACAGAATCCAAAATGCCTATGGCTTAACACTCTCAACAACACGCACAGCAGATAATCACTTTGACCCAATTCTTTTTCCATTGTCGCATGTAATGAAGCAACCCATATTTGAAATAACCAAGCAATTATGTGGTATTGGATCCTGTGTAACTGCTTTATTCATGTACTTGATCTTAAACGGGACACTTTTTACATGATGTAAAATAAGTGTCTGATGTACCTAGAGTGTGTGTGTGTGTGAAGTTTCAGCTTAAAATACCACACAAATAATGCTTTAAAACTGCCCCTGTTAGGCTTTGATCCTAATTGTGGCATACAATATTGGTGACTGTCGCTTTAAATTCAAATAAGGTTGTGCGATTTTGAAAAGAGGGCGGAGCTACAAATGCCTATGCATCAATATAGTGGCAGATTCAAAAACAAGATTAACATCATATGCTAATGAGGGAGAGATGGTCACGAGTGGGCGAGGCTTTCCCCTCTGATGACATCATACAAAAGGAAAATGCCAATCAAAGTGTTTCTGCAGACTGTATTAATCAAGTCTGTTTATATATAATAATATTAATAATTTTTTACCATTATAAGCTTGTTATATTCACACACATTTGACACACAACTGTGTTTAAACTCATTCAACATTTGATTTTTGCATAATAAGCACCCTTTAAGTCTCTGTTTACTCCATAACACTTGTTTACGCATCAGTTAACTTCTTCCATCCCTTCACTTAAATTCTGCAAGCAACATTTCTTTAGTGCTGCGTCATAATTCCGTGACCCCATTCAAGGTCTCGTGAGAAATGCAGAAATGAATCCTTTGATTTAAATCTTCCTGGGAAGCTTCTTTCAATTATTAAGCAAGGACAAAATGGTCACTGAGTAATGCTTATTGATGAGTGCCTTAATCACAATCATTTATTATCATAAAATAGATCTGGAGTTTTGAAGATGCATACTCAGTCAGCGTTTGTGTGCTACTCAAACGAATCAGATTTGGAGGTGAAATGTGCGTTTGCATGGTTTGGATTGAATGAGTACACCATTAGTCACTTATTTATTGCTTTTATTTATTTGCATGTTTATTTTTACAGAGGAAGTATCCCATGCACTACAAGATAGCCCTCATCATAAACTACTTTGGTCACTGTGTGTCTGTTGGAGCCCTCATTATCGCCTTCATTCTCTTTCTGTGCTTGAGGTAAGTGTGTGTCTGTGATTTTACATTGCTAATGCCTCGCACTAAGGCTTTGTTCATATTTTAAGAAATTAAATATGTGTCCCCGGATTGCAAAACCTGCAATAAGTGTCATGTTTCATTCGAAGCTGAGATTTATACTTGACCTGAAATATGAATGTATGGTTTGTTATTATTTGGACACATTTGGACAATGTTTGCTTGCTATATAAGAGAGAATAATAATAATTGAATGAATGAATAAAGGGTGTCACAGTGGCGCAGTAGGTAGCCAATCGCCTCACAGCAAAAAGGTCGCTGGTTCGAGCCTCGGTTGGGTCAGTTGGAATTTCTGTGTGAAGTTTGCATGTTCTCCCTGTGTTGGCGTGGGTTTCCTCCGGGTGCACCGGTTTCCGAAAAGAAAAAGAATGAATGAATGAATAACGAATGAAATGAAAATCAAATTGAAATAAATTAATAAATAAAATTCATTTAAAAAATCAAATCAATAAAAATAAAGAAATAAAATTGAAATTGAATTGAAAATATATCAATAAAAATAAAGAAATAAAATTGAAATTGAATTGAAAATAAATAAATAAAAATAAACAAATAAAATTGAAACTGAACTGAAAATAAATAAATAAATAAAAATAAATAAAATTTAAACTGAATAGAAAATAAATAAATAAAAAAAGAAATTAATTTAAATAAATAACTAAATAAATAAATAAAATTAAATAAATAATTGAAATTGAAAATAAAGAAAGAAAGAAAGAAAGAAACTAAAAATAAACTACTTAAATATAATATAAAATAAATTATATTTAATACATAAATTATATTAAATAAATAAATAACAAATACAAATTAAAAATAAATTAATTTAAATAAATAGAAGAAATAAAAGAAATTGAATTGAACATAATGAATAAATTAATTAAAACTAAAATTACAAACTAAAATAAACTACATAAAATTAATTAAAACTGATTTGAAAATAAATAAATCACAAGTAAAAAATGAAAAACATATGAATTTAAATAATTAATCAAATAAATAAAAATAAATAAATAAAATTAAAACTGAATTAAAATAAAGAAATAAAAAATAAACAAATTTAAATAAACAACTAAATAAATAAAAATAAATAAATAAATAATTGAAATTGAAAATAAATAATAAATAAAAAAATAAAAAAATAAATAAATAAACGAAAAAGAAACTCATTTAAATAAATAAATAAAATTAAAACTCAACTGAAAATGTTTTAGTGTATTTGTTTGCTGTCGAACTCTTTCATACTAATTGATGGTCTTCGTAATACACAGAAATCCCTGTATGTGTGCGCGCTTGTGTGTATGTGTTCCAAGTATTAATAGCATCCAATAATGAGTGAGTAGTGAATGCAGATCTGTGTGATTAAAAGTCTGAGGAGGGTGAACAAGGGGAGGCGGGAGGTGGAGATCCTGGGAGCATGACAATTATTTATGAAGTTAATGAATAACAAAACGTTGTTATGAGTCATTATGAATGCATCGCCATTAATGCAACACTAGGAAACACCAAAGAGAGCTGCTCTTTTCTTTTTCCCTGCCATCTGCCATTGGGTCAAACACACAATCGTGCATCAGAAATGATCATCTCAAACAAGTCAATCAGGGGAAATCAATCTGAATATTTTTTGACTAAATAATCACGACTTTACAGATTTATTTCTTTAAAAGCATGCTCAGAATATTGAATCTTTTGGAAATGAATGTTGCTGGGGTTTCATTTTCATGCAAATGTACTTCCACAATCAGCTCTTGCACTGCTAAAACTGTGTAAGTGTAATTACTGAAATGATTGTCTTATTTATTTATTTATTTTTCTCTTTATCGTTTGAATTCTAGGAGCATCCGATGCCTTCGCAACATAATCCACTGGAACTTAATTACGACTTTCATTCTGAGGAATGTGATGTGGTTTTTGCTTCAGCTGGTCGACCAAAACATTTATGAGACGAATGAGGTATGAAGCACTTTTATGCATATTTATCAGCTTATTAGCATGTAAGCAAATCAGCAAGAGATTTTCATTGGTTATAGGTTTCCATCCAACCATTTTTTATGCATATTAAATAAAATGGAATGGAAATGCCAAGATGCACATAGGTAAAATGTATGCACCCTATTGATTCGCTAATGTGGTTTTCCCATTTGCATACATGTTCATTTTATTTTGCATAACAGTGGATGTTCTGTGGAAAAATTTTAAAATTTTATTGCTTAAGGGGGCTAAATATAATGAGCTTAAAATGGTTTTAAAAAATTAAGAACTGCTTTTATTCTAGCTGAAATCAAACAAATAAGACTTTCTCCAGAAGAAAAAATATTATAGGAAATACTGTGAAAAATTTCTGAATCTGTTCAACATCATTTGGGAAATATTTAAAAGAGAAAAAGGAATCAAAGTTAGGCTTCAGGCTCTAGTCTGCAGCCTTAGTGCTTGTTAGGCATTTTACACAGCAATAAAGCAGTACAAATATATTTAAGATATATTTTAAATAGTGAGAACTGATGTTTACTATAGTTTAGCCAGAGCTGCTAAAATATCAATTCAGATTTTTTATAATCTGCAGATTATATTAACATTATAATATAAAATTTCTTACTTGAATCTATATCGTCAACACAATCTCATGGCAATTCGTAACCTTTTAATTCAGTGGTTAATTCATATAGTGATCTCAATGATGGTTGGGTTTAGGGGTGGGGTTTGGTGCCACGCCTCCTTTTTAAAACCGTACATTTTCGAATTTATGAATTCAAACAGATTACGATCTCATGGCAATTCGTAACTTTTTAATTTAGTAGTTATATGTATAGAGATCTCATTCATACAATTTAGTACGATTTGCTCATTCTCCAATGATGGCTGGGTTTAGGGGTGGGGTTTGGTGCCACGCCTCCTTTTTAAAACTGTACATTTTTGAATTAAAGAATTCATACAGATTACGATCTTATGGCAATTTGTAACGTTTTAATTCAGTGGTTAATTCATATAGTGATCTCAATGATGGTTGGGTTTAGGGGTGGGGTTTGGTGCCACGCCTCCTTTTTAAAACCGTACATTTTCGAATTTATAAATTCAAACAGATTACGATCTCATGGCAATTCGTAACTTTTTAATTTAGTAGTTATATGTATAGAGATCTCATTCATACAATTTAGTACGATTTGCTCATTCTCCAATGATGGCTGGGTTTAGGGGTGGGGTTTGGTGCCACGCCTCCTTTTTAAAACTGTACATTTTTTAATTAAAGAATTCATACAGATTACGATCTTATGGCAATTTGTAACGTTTTAATTAAGTGGTTAATTCGTGTAGTGATCTCATTTATACAAATTAGTATGATTTGCTCATCCCCCAAAGACAGTTGGGTTTGGGGGGGTTTGGTGCCACGCCGCTTTTAAAAAGTACATTTTAGAATTTATGAATTCATACAGATAACGATCTCACGGCAATTCGTAACCTTTTAATTTATTGGTTAATTCGTATAGAAATCTCATTCGTACAATTTAGTACGATTTGCTCATCCCCCAGTGACACTTCCGGTTTTTAGTTTTCATGTTGATATAGCTTTAAGAATGTTGCATATTGGTATGCATTTACTGTATAAGGTTGGCTTCATCCGCCTGCTCTCTTCAGCTGGCACTGCGAAGATGGCAGATGATTTGAGCAAAGTTCCTGACGTGCACATCGATCCTAAGGGCGCTTTTAAATACATACAAGTGAACGTAAAATTTAAAGGTGGAAATGGTCATAAACTGATAGTCAGAGGAACTAAAACTGCCGAATATAACAGTGAGTGCGCACGCTTTCAAGTGCAGTAACGTTAGCTCAATGGTGCAGTAAGTGAGTGATAAAGCTCTGTAGTATTTATGAATCAGCTGGTAACCTCCATTCTGATCCTCGCTGTTTATGGGCATCCAGGGTACAATCTATTTTAACAACGTAACTTGTCAATATGAAAACGTAGGCATGTAATTGACAGGTGTCACACTGTAGTAATATATTAAGCGTTTTTGAATTGTATTGTATTATACTGTATATATTATACTATTTTTCCTCTTTTCGGTAATGAATGTTTCATCGTAGAGCACTGGTGAACTGATAAACCATAATTAATTTTGTAGCTAGTATGCTTATATTAAACCTATATTGTAAACACGATCTCATGGCAATTCGTAACCTTTTAATTTAGTGGTTAAGTCGTATAGAGATGTCATTCGTACAATTTAGTACGATTTGCTCATCCCCCAATGACATTTTCGAATAAATAAAAATGAATTTATAATAGTAATATATTTATTTAAGTAGCCAAATGTGTTTAAAGCAACCCAGGCTCATTGTGGAGACGTAGTCCCGCGGACAGTTTCTGGAGACCCCTCGGGAGGTATGTGTTTGTGCAGTTTTTGTTTTCGCGAATTCGCGAAAGGCCGCTGTGCGCGCTTTTTCGCGTCTCGAACACCTCTTAAGAGTGCGCGCCATTCGCGCCCGCACTGTTCTCGCATGAAAAGCCGCCGGAGGCCGCTGTCAATCGACTGTCTGTCCGACTGACTGACTAAATGACTGAACGATCAACTGGGCAGCCGGCGAATCGGCCGACCCAGCCACCCTCCTCCTCCTCCTTCCCTAAACACAAGCGACGATTTACAAAAGCCGTCCAGAAATAAAAAAAAAAAACAAAAGCCCTCGTCCTATTTGGATTGGTTTTCGGATTTCACCGCATTCTTGCCTCGTCATGAACTCGTTCGCTTTTATTTTTTGGATTCTGTTTTTCTCCTTACCTGATTTCTGGAACCGATCTTCCCCAGACTCGAACCCAGTCATCGCCGCGGCTGGCTCCTCCTTCTCCGGGCCTCCGTTCCGCCTACGTAACACTACGAGCTAAGCGGACAAACTAGTTGCGGCGGGAAAACCCTCCACACGGAGGTGAGCCGTCAGCCGGCAAGCGCGAAGAAGAGGAGCGGCCATAGCCGTGCCATAGTGTTCACTCGAAAAAACTAAATGCGACCATACGTACCTCCGGCCATGTAAATCGCGGTCTCCAGAAACGTCCGTGGGGCTACGTTTTCAGAATGAGCTTGGGTTGGTTTAAAGACTTGGTCAAACAAAAATGACATCTTTAATCATTTACTCATGTTCATGTCATCCCAGACGTACAATCATATTACTAATAATACATATCATCATTATTTATACGCATTATTTAAGGAGCCAAATTTGATTAAAGACGTAGTCACACTAAAATGACAAATATTTAATCGGTTGCTCATTTTCATGCCATCCCAGGCGTACAATAAACTGTTCTCTTTACTCACACGAATATAAATTAGAATTTAATTTAATGGGAAAATCCGACAAAAGACGAACTCTCTCATCCATTACTCCAGTAAAGAAACCATCTATTGTTGCTTTCTTTTCTGCGGTGATGTAAGAAGCATGATTCCCCTTGAATATCTCTAATAAAAGAATCATTTATTATGTGGTAAAGCAGGAAAGGCTGTCAGCGATGTTATATTTAGTTTTAGCATGACGTTTTAAAAAGGTTAGCAGAGTTGTAGAGCATCCAGATCAGCTCACTTTAAAACCCCCCTTTTTTCTCTTTGCACAGCCTTGGTGTCGTCTTATAACCACCATCTATAATTACTTTGTGGTGACCAATTTTTTCTGGATGTTTGTGGAGGGCTGCTATCTTCACACGGCTATTGTGATGACATATTCTACAGACAAGCTTCGGAAATGGGTCTTCCTCTTCATTGGATGGTGTAAGTTGATTTCTCTGCACAGCTGTAATTATTTTATTTTGTGAGGCATCATCATCTACACTTTCCATTAGTTGTGAAATGGAAAGCTGACTTGTAATCTGGGTGGCACGGTGGCTTAGGGGTTAACACTGTGGCCTCTCAGCAAGAAGGTCGCTGGTTGAACTGCAAAGCGACAGTACTGTTTAAGATTTTAGGCACTTGTGTGAAAAATGCTGTAAAATGAAGATGCTTTTAAAAATGATGCAATGATATCTCAGCACTTCCTTTGACCCGCTGTTAATGTAAACCTCATCTTTAATAGGAAGACAATAGTAGGATTAAATCAGAAAATGAACGATGCCTCTGTAAGTACAAACAGTGTGATGTATGTTAAGGAGGAATTTCCACCTTAAGTGTTGATAAAGCAGAGCCAGCAGAAAATTGCTATTGAAGGAAAGCCACATTGAGCCCACAGGTGGAGCACTGGAAACCAATTGTGCACTTTGCGTTTTCTGCTCAAATTGCTTCCACTTGAAGGGAAAAGAACCTTCTGGAAGCTTTGCAGAAAACTGTTGATGAAAGACCAAAACTAGTCAAAGCATCTCTTTTGAAAAGCCAAACCTTGACTTTAAAATCTGTGTTTAGAAAGAGGATAACCCTTCTTAATAAAATAATAATAATAATAATAATAATAATAATAATAATAATAATAATAATAAAGTACAGAAAATAAAAAGAAAACAAAAGATAATAAAACATTACATAAAAGAAAAGAAAATCTATAAAAAAATAAAATAAAAATCCATAAAAACAAAATACATTTAAAAATAAATAAAATAATAAAATACATAAATAAATACATAACTAAATTGATAAAAATAAAATAAATACATATACAATTAATAGCATCAAATAAAGAGGATAACCCTTTTCTCTAAAATTAAATTAAATTAAATGCATAAACAATAAATACAATAACAAATATATGCATAAAATAAACTAAACTGAATTAAACTAAACAAAAAAATACATAAATAAATGCTTGAAAAAACTGACTTGACTTAATACTACTAAAAATCTAAAAGTAAATAAAATTTTAAAAAGTTGAAACTATAAATTCAATTATTGTAAGTTTGAACAGTAAACCATTACTTTAATGTATAAGTAATTAAGTGATTTAATTACGGTATTACTTTTAAGACTATAACTTAATCAAGATTTCCCCAACAAAAATTCACACAATAAACTAAATTAAACTGAACTAAGCTAAACTAAATAAAATCATAATTAAAAGAAACACATAAAAAAATACATAAACACATAAAGAAAAGCATCTAAATAAATGCATCTAAGTGTATCCATCTAAATATCTGCATCTAAATATATACATCTATATAAAGTGATATAAATAAATGTGTATAAATAAATAAATAAATCTAAAAAAAACAATATAAATAAATGCATCTAAATAAATTAATATAAATAAATACATAAAAATAAAAAATGCATCTACATAAATAATATAAATAAATGCATCTAAATAAATTTATATAAATATATGCATCTAGATAAATTAATATAAATAAATGCATATAAATAAATAAATGCAAATAAATAAATAAATAAATAAATGCATATAAATATATCCATCTAAATATATGGATCTGAATATATGCATCTAAATAAATGAATATAAATAAATGCATATAAATAAATAAATAAATAAATGCATAAAAATAAATGCATCTTAATAAATAAATATAAATAAATGCATATAAATAAATAAATAACCAAATTAAACAAATAAACAAATAAAACAATTAATAAGTAAATAAATAAATAAATAAATAAACATCATGGAATCATAAATTAGCAATTAAAAATATATTACAATAATCAAAACAACACAAAATCACATTTGTAGACCTGCCAAAAGAAATCCAATGACAGTACAGTAAATCTGTGAAGATTAGCTCTCATTCACATATTAGTCCTCAAACAGCAGTGAATACTGGCGAGCCCTGCAGTATAATGAGGCTCGTGTAGCATTAAATATGGTAAATGTGAACTAGAAACTGCTGCAAACAAACAGTCATGAGAAGATGCAGATTTTCCATCATGTTATGATCGACTTATTAGCTTAGTAATGCTGTAATCAGGTTCACAGACGAAACACAAATTAGTAGAGATGGAGGGACTAATTAATGGACATGGAGGAACTAATTGCAAAGCAAGCAACTCACCCACTCAGACGCCATTTATTGGTCAAATTAAATTAAATGTGAAATGACTTAAAACATGAAATTATGTTTGAGTGAGCTGTTATTTAGAGCGCTGTTAAAATCAAGCTGAGATCTACAGTTGAAGAATTATTAGCCCTCCTGAATCTTCAAGTCCCCTATATCTGTTTAATATAGAGTAGATTTTCCCAACACATTTCTAAACATAATAGTTTAACAGTAATAACTGATTTCTTTTATCTTTACCATGATGAGAACACATAATATTAGACTAGATATTCTTCAAGACACTAGTATTCAGCTTAAAGTCACATTTAAAGGCTTACTTAAATTATACTAATATAATTTAGTGTAGTCAAGTTCACAATTTAAACTGTCCTGTTATATCATAATTATAATATGTGGATATTTAAATATTTTTTTTAAATATTAACTATGTTATTTAGGCAAGTCATTGGACAAATCTCCTTGTTGCATTAAATAAAAATATATTTTAAAAAGTATTAAAATTACTAATAATTTTCCCTTCAACTGTATGCATGTGGGTGATTAGATAATTATTATAGACTGCAGCTCTGCACAGGAGGTTTGGCTAAAGGAGAAATGATCATGCTCAACTGAGTCTGGTTTCTCTCAAGGTTTTTTTTTCCTTCACTTTGGTCAGTTGGTGAAGTTTGTTCCTCGCCACTGGCCTGCTTGGTTTGGGACTTGTGGAGCTGCGCATTAATGGATTTGCTCTTCAGTGTTTGGACTTTCAGCAGTGAAAATTAAACCACACTGAGCTGTACTGAACTTCAACTCTGAAAACTGGAATGACACAGTTTACATTTACTAGAACTTCTGTGTTAAGCTGCTTTGACACAATCTACATTGTAAAAGCGGCAGAGAAATAAAGATGAATTGAATTGAATATAAAAAGCATGTGTAAAATCAGAAGTGTTCAGCTGAATTGATGAATTGAGTGAATGAAATCATTATTTCTTAGTTATTTATATATATTTTACTGTTTCTATTCATGAAGAGTGATTTGCAAATCCTCTCTTTTCTTCAGGTATACCCTGTCCTATAATTATAGTGTGGGCCATTGCGAAACTCTACAATGAAAATGAACAGTAAGTTGCTGATTTGCAGAAATGAGCTTTAAGCTTATAATGTGAGTGAATGAGTGTCAGACAGTAATTGTAGCACGCCTGGCAAGAAAAGGATGAATGAGCCTGTGATTGGACTGCTTGTGAATTTGGGAAATTTCCCCAGATTAGTTCCCATTTTTAAGAGATGTTATCTTAAAAAAAAGTTTTTTAAATAGTTGTTTTTTGGAAATAAGCTCACGGCATTTTTGCTTTTGATGGCACAGAATTGTAATTAGTTACTGTGTGGTGTGTGTTATGCAGGAGAGTGTGACCCTGCTTTAGGGAATGTACTGTATAGGGGATACAGTATATTTCAACTCATCATTCAGCTGCTTTCATTTTATTGTGAACTAATTGAACTTTGGATGGATGGATGGACGAAAGGATGGAGGAACGGATGGACAGATGGATGATTGGGTAAATGATTGGGTGTATAGATGGAGGGATGGATGATTGGGTGTATGGATGGATGGATGGATGGATGGATGGATGAATGGATGGATGGATGGATGGTTGAATGGATGGTTGAATGGATGGATGGATGGATGATAGGGTGGATGGAAGGAAGGAAGGAAGGAAGGAAGGAAGAAAGGAAGGAAGGAAGGAAGGAATGAATGAAGGATGGATGGATGGATGGATGGATGGATGGATGGATGGATGGATAGATGGATGGATGGTTGAATGGATGGTTGAATGGATGGATGGATGGATGGATGGATGATAGGGTGGATGGAAGGAAGGAAGGAAGGAAGGAAGGAAGGAAGGAAGGAAGGAATGAATGAAGGATGGATGGATGGATAGATGGATGGATGGTTGAATGGATGGTTGAATGGATGGATGGATGGATGATAGGGTGGATGGAAGGAAGGAAGGAAGGAAGGAAGGAAGAAAGGAATGAATGAATGAAGGATGGATGGATGGATGGATAGATGGATGGATGGATGGATGGATGGATAGATGGATGGATGGATGAATGATTGGGTGGATGGAAGGAAGGAAGGAAGGAATGAATGAAGGATGGTTGGATGGATGGATGGATGGATGGATGGAGGGATGGAGGGAGGGAGGGAGGGATTGATGATTGGATGGATGGATGAATGGACAGATGGACAAATGAATGAATGAATGAATGAATGAATGAATGAATGATGGGTGGATGGATGGATGGATGGATGGATGGATGGATGGATGGATGGATGGATGGATGGATGAATGGACAGATGGGCAAATGAATGAATGGATGAGTGGATGTATGGATAGATGGATGGATGAAAAAATGTATGATGGATGGATGGATGAATGGATGGATGATTGGATGGATGGATGAATGGACAGATGGGCGAATAAATGAATGAATGAATGAATGATGGGTGGGTGGGTGGATGGATGGATGAAAAAATGTATGATGGATGAATGA
>NC_141022.1:3137500-3262500 GCF_052040795.2 Danio rerio
TCAGCAGCAAACCGCCCCAGTGCATGCTGTAGGTCCATGTTCGATGAAGCCAATAGAACAATATCATCAGCAAAAAACAGAGATGAAGTCTTGTGGTCCTCGAACCGGACCCCCTCCAGCCCAAGGCTATGCTTTGAAATTCTGTCAATAAAACTTATGAGCAGAATTAGTGACAAAGAGCAGCCCTGCCGGAGCCCACCATGCATTTGTCACCGAAAATCACTCCATTTGCTGAAGCACAGAGAATGTTGTGGCCAAATTAAAGCTCAAAATCAACCCAAAGTGGATGTAAATGACCCAACAGCACACAAGGGTTAAAGTCTTTAAACTTGTCTGTGATCTCGATTTGTGCCTGCTGACATTAAACTGTTAAAAAGCTAATCTTTATCTTTGTTGCAGCCTTTGTCATGCCATTCGAGGTTACTCGGATTTGAGGTTTTAGTTTTATTTATTTATTTATTCTCCTCCATAATCTTTGCACTATAAGCCTATACCTTTCCCCTTTTTTCAAGCTCTGAAAAAAAGTGACGTGCAAGCAATACTTCATTATGTGTGTCTGTATCTCAGGGCGATTCTTACTTCAGTCAGAGCGGGAGAAATGAGCGCTTTCATCTGAGGTTTGCTGAAAATGCATTTGCAGACTTTGTTGTGGCGTTTCACTTGATTCCGTGTGTATTAATGGACTGATTCCGAGTCTGGAGGACAGGCTTATGTATAATTATAATTCTTCCTTTCTGGAAAATGTGGGTGGGATTTTGAACATGAAGCAATACTTTCAATCCAGCATGCATGGTCCTTAATGTTCCTTGCATAAATTACAATGTAATTATTATTCATTTATTCATTTTCCTTCTGCTTAGTCCATTATTTATCAGCGGTCGGCACAGAGGAATGAACTGCCAACTATTCCAACATATGTTTTATGCAGAGGATGCCCTTCCATCCTGCAAAGCACCCACACACTCTCACATTCACACACACACACAGTCACACTACGGCCAATTTAGTTTATTTAATTCCCCTATAGCGCATGTGTTTGGACTGTGGGGGAAAATGGAGAACCCGGAGGAAACCAACGTCTACACGGAGAGAACATGCAAACTCCACACAGAAATGCCAACTGGCCCAGCCGAGGCTCAAACCGGTGGCCTTCTTGCTGTGAGGCGACAATGCAACCCACTGAGTCCCCGTGCTACCATTGTCCCTTTTTTTCAAAATTAATTATAAAAAATGTTTATTAAAACTAATTGTCTTGTATTTGTAAATGTTGTATAATTTGGTTTGATAAGACACCTTTTTAAATAAATAAATAAATGAATAAATAAATAAATGAATAGGTAAATAAAGAAATGAATAAATAAATAAATGAATAGGTAAATAAAGAAATGAATGAATAAATAAATGCATAAATAATAAATGAATTGGTAAATACATAAATGAATGAAAAAATAAATAAACAAATAAATAAATAGGTAAATAAATAAATGACTAAATAAATAAATAGGTACATAAATAAATGAATGAATAAAAAAATAGGTAAATAAATAAATGAATAAATAAATAAATAGGTACATTAATAAATGAATGAATAAATAAATAAATAGGTAAATAAATAAATAGGTAAATAAATTAATAAATGAATGAATAAATAAATAAATAGGTACATAAATAAATGAAAGAATAAATAAATAAATAGGTAAATAAATAAATAAATAGGTACATAAATAAATTAATAAATAAATGAAAAAATAAAAAAATAGGTAAATAAATAAATAGGTAAATAAAGAAATTAATGAATAAATAAATAAATAGGTAAATAAAAATAGATAAATAAATAGATAGATAAAAATAAATACAAATAGATAAATAAATCAAAAACAAATAAATAAATAAAAAAGAGAAATAAAGAAATAATCATGTTATATTAAAAGAAATACTGACACTCAGTTCAATTCAATTCAAAAATAACAATAACTGTAATGTTAACATTTTTAATTGGAAAATAAAAGAAAATAAAAAAACAAATGTAATAGTGGTGATTAATAATATATAAATTATCAATTGTAATGCAAATAAAACAATAATAATTAAAAATAAAAAAATTATGAACATTTTAGGATTAGTTTAGGGCTCTCTTCAAAAGTGGTTTCATATATTCTGTATTTTTGTGTGTGTTTTCTTGTGTTTGTGTGTTTGCAGAAAGGCTGTGAAAGCCACTCTTGTGCTTCTGCCTTTACTGGGAATCACATACATGCTGTTCTTCGTGAACCCAGGCGAGGACGACATCTCTCAAATTGTGTTCATATATTTCAACTCGTTTCTTCAGTCTTTTCAGGTGAGTGTGACATAAAGCCGGTAACTTCCAGTTCACTTTGCCCATCACAGGCGTATTCTTTGCATTTTTTCCAGGCACATTACTGGCTTAACTCAGTTAATTAGGTTTAAGTTAGGGTAATTTGGCAAGTCATTTGGGAAATATTTGAAGAAGAGAGAAAAAATTATATATATATATATATATATATATATATATATATATATATATATATATATATATATATATATATATATATATATATATATATATATATATGTGTGTGTATATATATATACTTGTTTTGTCTTGTCTGGTAAAGGTCATGATGTGGCCTACATGAGGTTATATATGTCTGTGTTTCAGAGCAGTGGAGCATGATGAGGACTGGGATTGAGAATCACTGCTCTAGTACTACTCTAGAGAGTGAAAGGTTACATACTGTACTGTAGGTTTTACTTTGTTACGGCAGAAAAGATTCACATTGACAACATGAGCCGGTGGCGTACTATAAATCTGACCAGCTTTTTGTGTGTCTAATACAGTGGTCATCGCAGGTCATCTGCTGCTTCAAAACAAAGGATGCAGCATTGAAGAAAAAAAAATCTATTTAAAGGATATGACATTATCTTTGCCTCTGGACATTTGCTATGTTTATGCACATAAACTGGTCTGAAATTATGTTTTCAAAATTGTTCACACACATAGACGGTGTGAACTGTGAATCATAATATTTTTGTAACTCAAAAATGTATTTAATAACCAGATTCATTCATTCATTTTCTTTTTAGCTTAGACCCTTTATTATTTACCAGAGCATCCGGAAGAAACCCACACAAACATGAGGAAAGCATGCAAACTCCACACACAAATGCCAACTGACCCAATCAAGACTTGAACCCTTGACCTGCTTGCTATGAGGCGACAGCGCTACCCACTGCACCACCGTGCCACCCCTCAATAACCAGACCTTCCAAAAAATAAAAGTAAACTGCTCCAACACATGGGGTGGGGGGGACTCAATAGTTTTAAGATATTTGCTTGTGTGTGTGTATTCCATCTTGTAATTCTTATGTTGTGGGGACAAAATATTAGGGGATTAGGGTTACTATGTTGTCATAAAAATCAATACGTCTATGGAAAGTCTATATGAGCAATATCACACAAGTAGCAGTGCGATATTGTTACATATCAGCACTAAGCACACCTCCAACCAGTGCCGAAATACAACCATATCGCACTGCTACCGAGTGCTTTAGTGCCCCACAAGTGCCGATATACAGCCATATCGCACTGCTACTGAGTGCTTTAGTGCCTCACTAGGGCCAATTTACAGTCAAATCGCATTGCTACCGAGTGCTTTAGTACCCCATTAGTGCCAATGTAGTCATATCACACTGCTACTGAGTGCTTTAGTGCCCCACGAGTGCCGATATACAGCCACATCGCACTGCTACTGAGTGCTTTAGAGCCTCACTAGTGTCGATATACAGCCATATCGCACTGCTACTGAGTGCTTTAGAGCCTCACTAGTGCCGATATACAGCCATATCGCACTGCTACTGCGTGCTTTAGTGCCTCACTAGGGCCAATTTACAGTCAAATCGCATTGCTACCGAGTGCTTTAGTGCCCCATTAGTGCCGATATACAGCCATATCGCACTGCTACTGAGTGCTTTAGTGCCACACTAGTGCCGATATACAGCCATATCGCACTGCTACTGAGTGCTTAAGTGCCACACTAGTGCTGATATACAGCCATATCGCACTGCTACTGAGTGCTTTAGTGCCCCATTAGTGCCGATATACAGCCATATCGCACTGCTACTGAGTGCTTTAGTGCCACACTAGTGCCGATATACAGCCATATCGCACTGCTACTGAGTGCTTTAGTGCCACACTAGTGCCGATATACAGCCATATCGCACTGCTACCGAGTGCTTTAGTGCCCCATTAGTGCCGATATACAGCCATATAGCATTGCTTCTGGGTGCTTTAGTGCCCCATTAGTGCTGATATACAGCCATATCGCACTGCTAGAGTGCTTACAGAGCAACTCGTTTGTACGAGGAACTACTTTCTTCCACCATTCTTGTTAGGGTACCTTGTATTCCTAATAATCTGGGGACCAAATGTTAGGGGGTTCAGGGTTATTATGTTGTCATAAAAATCATTATCTCTGTGGAAGTCTCCTTAAAGATACCCGTACGTGTGTGTGTGTGTGTGTGTGTGTGTGTGTGTGTGTGTGTGTGTGTGTGTGTGTGTGTGTGTGTGTGTGTGTGTGTGTGTGTGTTTGTGCGTGTGTGCGTGCGTGCGTGTCAGAAAATCACTGGAGTGTCTTAAACCTGAAACACAACTGATGTTTAAAAGGAGGAAGTAGATTGAAGATCACAGAGCAACTTTGAGTTCTAGTCCTGATTCTGTCAGCATCTGCTCTGTGTAAATCTCCCATTTGCACTTTGTCACTAATTAACCGAGTTTCCAATGCAGATTACAGTAAATCACACCGATTTATATAACCGTGGCTGTTCTGCTGTCAATAGTTGGAGTGGGCGAGAGTTTGTTGCTCTGGGAATTTTACTAACAGTTGAAATGCAGGGAAAGTGTGGGCATCAGAGCACCTCAACATCAGCTACCCGTCACTGGATTAATGGCTATGTGGGAGTCCAGGCACTTCTTATTAGTTATTTATATAAATCCTTCACTGTTTGTGGGAAAATGATGCAGTAATAGTCCCAAGTTTTATTTAAAAATAGATAGCTAAAGAAGGAAATACCATGTTTTGTTAAAGATACTATTTTAACACAATAGCCTTACTGGCCTTATAAAAAAATAAATTTTTATATTGGATTAAGTGAAAAAGTATGGTTTCTGGTTTTTGTCTTAAAAAATTTACCCTCTAGGAAAAATTAAAGATATTAGTTTTTCTTAGTTTTTTTTTTTACTTTAAAACAGCCGTTCTCGTGTCATGTGACCACATTAAAAACAAATGACAGTGATTATTTAAATATATCCATTGAAAAAAACGAATCTTTGTGTTATAAAATGTTTTATATTTGAGTAGACATATATAAACATGCATTATGTATTCATAAACAAATGATTCTCTGTGGTGGTACGCAGAAACTATGGAGCCATGATCAGTTTAAAAAATAATACATTTACAAAATAAATAATTCACACATCCACAACCCAAATCACATTAAATTCGTAAGTTCAAATTACAATTCATAATTGCACAAATCCAATTTGTATATTTAAAACACAATACAAAAATACACAAATCCAATTTGTAAGTTCAAAACACGGTTCATAAATTACACAAATACAATTAGTGAACTCAAAACGTGATTCTTAAATACACAAAGCCAATTCGTAAATTAAAAACATTATTCAAAAATACACCAATCCAATTCATAAATTCGAAACACGATTCATAAAATACACATTCAATTTGGATCTGGCACCTCTGAAATCTGATCCGGCACCTGATTTTACCGATCCCCCTCCTCAACAGCCCTCCTTCCCCGTCCGCTGTTCACTTTCGACCACGACAACCCACTACCCCCACCCCCACCCCGCTCCCCACTTTCATCCATTGTCCGTGACCCACAAAATTCTGCCCGCCCTCACTCTCCACTTTCTTGCACAACACTTCTCCATTCTCGGGTAACATGCCGGATCCGTTACCCCGATCTGTTCGGGACCTCGCATTTCACAATTTAAGCACTACAAAAATCCAATTTGTAAATTCGAAACACAATTATAAAAAATACACAAATTCGGTTCGTAAATTTAAAACACGATTATAAAAAATACACAAATCCAATTTGTATATTCAAAACACGATTCATAAATACACAAATCCAATTTGTAAATTCAAAACACGATTCATAAATACACAAAGCCAGTTCGTAAATTCAAAACGCAATTCGTAAATACACAAATCCAATTTGAAAGTTCAAAACACGATTAAAAAATACAAAAATCCAATTTGTAAATTCAAAACATGATTCATAAATACACTAATCCAATTCGTAAATTCAAAAAACGATAAAAAAAATACACAAATCCAATTCGTAAATTCAAAACGCAATTCATAAATACACAAATACAATTCAAAAGTTCTAAACACGAGTAATAATACACAAATCCAATTCGTAAATCCAAACACGATTAAAAATACAAAAATCCAATTTGTAAATTCAAAAAACAAAATACGATTCGTAAACGCAAAAATGCAATTCATAAATTCAAAACACGATTAAAAAATTACACAAATCCAAGTCATAAATTCAAAACACGATTAATAATATACAAGGATCTGGCGAAAATATTTAGGATTTTAACTTGTGAATTTACAAATTGTGTGTCATATTTATATATTGTGTTTTAAATTTTCAAGTTGGATTTTGTAAATGTCAATTGAGCTGTGTATGTATGAATTTTATCATGTTTGAGACTGATCTGGCTCCATAGGAGCTGTGGTCCATCGGGTAAAGCTCTGCTCTAAATCTAAAAAGGTTGCTGAATTGTCCTGCATGTAATGAATGTGCTGCTTTTATTCAGTTAATGTGAAATCACAAGAGCACTTGCACTTCTGTTTACTCTCATCTCTGTCATGCACACCTGAAGGAACTGTAAATAATCCAGTCTTGTGATAAAGGCCATTATTGGTCTTCTGTCACCCTTTTAAGAAGAGTCTCCTGCTCTGTGAAGAGGTCTGAAGTCTATCTCCTCTTCTGCATTCATGAATATTTTAAGTGCTTCAGTGTGGAAAAATAGTTATGTTTCCCCTGAGAACATTATTCTCAGCTGGCTTTGATTGTCTGCTGCAGTCGGTCTTCAGAAACCAGAGCTGACACCTCAGTAAAAACATGTGCCAATTATTATGGGATGGCGCTTTGATCCGGGAAGAACAAGCCTGTGGTACAAGACCTGCTGTCAAAGTGCTTTACATCCCGAACAAGGCCAAAAGCATTACCTTTTTGACAAGCGATGGGCGATGGACTCTTTCGTTAGTCCATTGTGATCCCGCATTTTAAGCCATGTTTACGCATGGTATGTCTACCCGGTGACTCGAGTTGTGCTGCTAAATGGCTAACATGTTTTTTTTTTTGTTTTTTTTTTGAGCAAGTAGCTGGGAATTTTGTGCTTTTCGAAAGACTGAAAAGGAGCATAGATTCATTCAGCGCCGGGTCTGCGTCCACTAGATCCTTTTAGAGGTGAACCCAGCTCGTGAGTTCATCAACTCCTCCTTTCAGCAGTGCTTCAGACTACATGTCAGCAGGTGGATTTCCCCTCGGGATACCAACAACAGGCGCTACGTCATAGTTCAGATTTTCCAACTCGAGCAATTCACACGTTAAGGGTGTGAATCACATCGCATCATTCACCACATTTGTGTGAATAGAACTGAAGGATGTCTATTCGCGTCTTTGCATTGACGTTGTTAATCATTTGCCATTTACGATTCATCTGTGTCTGGTGTGAATGCACCATTATACAATGACTTGACTAAATTACAGTAACTTGCCTACAAATTTGCTGCAATTTTACAGTAATCTACTGCATAAACGCCCAGTAAAATAAAAGTTTTTTTCCTCGCTGCTGTCGCAACTAGCTTGCATAGTTTGGGACTTGTAGAGCTGCGCATCGATGGATTACTCTTCAGTGTTTGGACTTCCAGCAGTGAATATTAAAGCACATTAAACTGAACTGAGCTAATCTAAACTGAACTAAGGGTGCTTTCACACCTACACTTTTGTTTCGGAACGTATCTCATTTGCCCAGTTAGCACGGTTCGTTTATCATATGTGAACAGGGCAATCGCGCTCTGTTCCGCGCCAAAGTAATCGCTCCGAGATCGCTTGAATGAGGTGGTCTCGGCTCGATTGAAACGAACCCTGGAGCGGTTCGATTGCAGTGAGAAAGCCATCTGATCCGAGCGCGGTTAAATCACAGTGTTTTATGGTTATGTAATCACAGACTTATGGCTATATGAAGAGTGCATTATAAGTATGGCGGGAAGTTTCGCGAGTCTCCGGATGCCCGCAAACGAGTGATGATCTCCCGGTAATCTCGCGTCTCCCTCCCGGTCCTCAAATAGGCATCGTCGGCCGCCCTTCTCACCCCTTCCCACCGCATCTCTCCTCAGACACATCACGTGCGCGCACCCTGTCAATCACCACTAAACCACCACCTCTCCTGACAGCTTAGCGGGACGCTGCAAAATAAACCCTGACACTCTGACCAACCAATGTAAGGAGAGTTTACTGGCACGTAACTTGTTTTAGCTCTTTAGGTCCGGTTAGAAACTTTGCAACCCGGGCTCATTGTGGAAACGTAGCCCCGCGGACGTTTCTGCGGACGGCGATTTACGTCCCAGGAGGTACGTATTCGAGTGTTTTTTGTTTTCGCGGATCCGCGAGAGGCCGCTGTGCGCGCTTTTTCGCGTCTTGGGCGCCTCTCGGGAGAGGTTCTCGCGCGAAAAAATCTTCGATTTCGAACGCGTTTTCGGATCCTGCCGCGTTCTTGCCCTTATTTTTCGGATTCCGTTTTTCGTCTTACCTGATTTCCGGAACCGCTGTTCCCCGGACTCGATCCCGGTCGTCATCCACCGCGGCCGGCTCCGGCTCCTCCTCCGGGGCCTCCGCTCCGCCGACGCAACGCTGTAAGCTAAGCGGACAAACTGATTGCACCGGGAAAGCCCTCCACTCGGAGGCGAGTCGTCGGCCGGCGAGTGTGAAGAAGAGAGGCGGAGCGGCGACACACCGCTCTGCGGCGTTCGCTCGAAAAAAACCAAAAGCGGCCTTTACGTACCTCCGGCCACGTAAATCGCGGTCTCCAGAAACGTCCGCGGGGCTATGTTTCCAGAATGAGCTTGGGTTGAAACTTTGCAGTGTGAAAGCAAACCGCTCCAAGAGCAAAGAGCAACAATGTAGCAATTGTAATCTCTGTTTCGGAACAACTGAATCGATTCACAGGTGTGAAAGCAGCCTTAAACTCTGAAAACTGAACTACACTGTTTCAATTTACTATAATCTTTCATGTTAAGCTGCTTTGACACAATCTACTTTGTAAAAGCGCTATACAAATAAAGGTGAATTGAATTGAATTATTGCTACTGTACAAACTACTGAACCACTGAATGTTAATCATTGTTGATTTTCTATTGCACTGGGTAAAGTTTTAAGTCCCACTTTATATTAAGTGTCCTTAACTACTATGTACTTACATCAAAAAAAATAAATACAATGTACTTACTGTGTTTATAATGTATTTGAGAACACTTGTGGTGCTTTTGAGTTGGGATAGGAGTTGGGTTATGGACAGGTTTGGTGGCATGGGTAGGTTTAAGGGTGGGTTAAGGTGTAAGGGATGGTCAACAGTGTATGTACAAATGTAATTGCAAAAGTTAGTTACAGATGTATCTACATACATGTATTTAATCAAGCATAAGTACACAGTAAATACATGTATTTACACAATAAGTACATTGTAACAAACTATTAACTCCTATGTAAGAACATATTAGTTAAGGCCACTTAATATGAAATGGTAAATATACAATTATACAATGATTTGCCTAATAACCGTAGCTTGTCTAGTTAACCTAATTAACTTTGTTAAGCCTTTAAATCGTACTTTAAGCTGAATATATTGTTAAAATGTACATGAAATGACAGATTAACTGAGGCTATGTTTTCCCTCTCTCCCTCTTTCTCTTTTTTTCTTCCAGGGATTCTTTGTGTCGGTATTTTACTGCTTTCTTAATGGTGAGGTGAGTCAATGATGAGTGTAATTTCATGGATGGACAGAACTGGGAGATGACTATCAATATACAGGCCCTTTTCCCTATTTCCACAGCCATATCACCCTTCACCTTATCTGCTCTCCGCCACCTTCCTCTATTACTGTGTGGGAGGCTGTTTACACTGACAAACACAAGCGGGACACAGATATTTATCAGGCCCCTGCAAGCTGCTCTCTTTTAATGGGGTCATTTTATTGCCTATAGGAAGCCTCTTCAGTATCACTTGACACATCTGTCATTTTCTCCAGCGATTTTCCTCTTCTGTGGCCAAACAGGAGGGTAAAACTGGCATTATGTGCATGTGTTTGTGTCTGCCTTGTGTTTCTTACATTGTACATCGCCACAAATAGAGCTATTCCAGTATGTTTTCAACTTGTTTAATGGAAAGAAGATTTTTTGGACACATTTCTAAACAATAGTTTTAATAACTCATTTCTTATAACTGATTTATTTGATCTTTGCCATGATGACAGCACAATATTTGACTAGATATTCTTCAAGACACTAGTATTCAGCTTAAAGTGACATTTAAAGGCTTAACTAGGGTAATTTGGGTAAAGGTAGGGTAATTAGGCAAGTCATTGTATAATGTGGTTTCTTCTGGAGACAATCCTAAACTAATATTGCTTAAGGGGGCTAATAATATTGACCTTAAAATGCTTTTTAAAAAATTAAAAACTGCTTTTTGTCTAGCCGATATAAAAGAAATAATACTTTCTCCAGAAGAAAAAAAATATTATAGGAAATACTGTGAAAAACTCCTGAATCTGTTAAACACAGTACAGGCTCATTGTGAATATGTACCCCAGTATACATTTCTGGAGATTGCAAATTATGTAGCCAGAGGTACGTATGGCTGCATTTCGTCTTTAAAACGAACGCTATAGAGCAGTATAACGCTGTCAAGAGCTTCTGTTTATTTTCGCATTGCGAGCTGACCTCTTACCTCCATGTGGAAGACTTTTCCGCTATTACCAGTCCGCCCAGTAGCTCGTCATAAACGTGGGCAGACTTGAAACACAGAGAGGAGTTGAATGTGGCGACAGGGTTCGAGTCCATCAAAGATTGGTTCCAGAAAGCAGGTAAAACGAAAACAAAAGGCAAAAAATAAACAAGTAAATAACAGGTTGAGAATGTGGTTAGGTCTGAAAAATATGGTAAAATCAGGCGGCCGAGAGGCCTTTTCTTTTTTCTGGATTGCTTTTGATAACACTGTCAGTTGGGTTTAGGAAAGGCAGTGGGCGGGTCAATCGGTGCTGTTTAAAACACTATTGGTTGGGTTAAGGGGAGTAGGAGGGTGGGTCAGTCGATTGGTCAGTCAGTCAGTCAGGCAACAGCGGCCTCTGGTTTGATTTACGCGAGAACAGCAGGCACGAATGGCAATTATGAGAAAAACTTAAGATCTGAAAAAGCGTATAAAGTGGCTTCTGGTGGATTTGCATTTTTCAGAATAAGCCTGGGTTGGTTCAAAATTATTTGGGAAACATTTAAAAAAGGAAGAGGATGGCTAATACTTTTGACTTCATCTGTATTTCAACATTACAATGTAAAAATAAGAGTTATTTTGACTTAAATAGGAGTATGAATCTCTCATTTTTAATTGTTTATTTATTTTTGATATACAATAAATAATAGAAGCCTCACGGTGGCGAAGTGGGTAGCACAATTAGCTCAGCAAGAAGGTCACTGGTTTGAGCCTTTGCTGGGTCAGTTGGCATTTGTGTATGGAGTTTGCATGTTTTCCTGATGCTCGTGTGGGTTTCCTCCGAGTGCTCCGGTTTCCCCCACAGTCCAAACACATGCGCTATAGGTAAATTGGATAAGCTTAATTGTCCATAGTGTATGTGTGTGAATGAGGGTGTATGGGTGTTTCCCAGTGATGGGTTGCAGCCGGAAGGGCATCCGCTGTGCAAACCTGGATGAGTTGGCGGTTCATTCCACTGTAGTAACCTCAGATTAATAAAGGGACTAAGCCGAAAAGAAAATGAATAAATTAATTAAATAATAGAGGTGTCACGTCACTACTCTTTCAGACCCGGCATCCATTTCAATCACTTGTCAGATCATGTTATTAACTTTATTTAGAACTAAATTTATTTATTTATTTTATTCCGAGGCATTTCACCACATTTAAAGCTTGTTGTCCATGATACTAGGCACTTAGGGGATTTAGGGACCCCCTCGAAAATGAGATGATTCATCTCAAGGGGCTATCCCATTCAATAAATTCTATTCAATACTAGACTTTTCATCCAATCAAACCACAGTAAAGCCCTGTTTGATGTAATTCGAGAAGTATCCCCAAGGGTGAAAAGAGGCATTGAAAAAGAGTGACTTGTTCCAAACAAAGACATAAGCAACATTTTCATTTATTGATATGTTTGCCAATATTTCATAGATTTTATAGAAAAAAAGGATATATTTACTAATAAATGTTAAAAAATGATTGCAGAATTGCAAGCTTTAAATCTGTATTTTTTTTGTACATACAGTTAAAGTCAGAATTTTTAGCCCCCCTTTAAATTTTTTTTCTTTTTTTAAATATTTCCCAAATGATGTTTAACAGAGCAAGGAAATTTCCACAGTATGTCTAATAATATTTTTTCTTCTGGAGAAAGTCTTGTTTTATTTCGGCTAGAATAAAAATGTATTATTAATTTTTGAAACACAATTTTAAGGACAAAATTATTAGCACTTTTAAGCTAATTTTTTTGTGATAGTCTACAGAGCAAACCATCATTATACAACAATTTGCCTAATTACCCTAATCTGCCTAGTTACCCTAATTAACCTCGTTAAGCCTTTAAATGTCACTTTAAGCTGTATAGAAGTGTCTTGAAAAGTATCTAGTCAAATATTATTTACTGTCATCATGTTAAAGAGAAAATAAATCAGTTATTAGAAATGAGTTATTAAAACTAATATGTTTAGAAATGGGTTGAGAAAATCTTCTCTCCGTTAAACAGAAGTTGGAGAAAAATAAATAAACAGGGGGGCGAATAATTCAGGGGGGCAAATAATTCTGACTTCAACTGTATGTCTGTCCATTATAATGGACAGTGGGTTTAGAGGTAAAAAGGAAAGTTCATCCAAAAATCAATGTTTGCTCTCCCTCAAGTTTCTTTTTTTTTCCTGTTGAACAAAAAAGAAGAGCTGAAAACACCTTTAATCATTGACTTCCATAGAAGAAACTATGGAAATCAATGGATACAGGTTTCCAGCTTTCTTCAAAATATTTTCTTTTGTGTTTGACTGAAAAAAACAGAAACTGAGAAATGTTTGAAGCAAGTAAAGCATGAGTAAATGAAGACAGACTTTTCATTTTTGGGTGTACTCTTTGTTTTTGAATGTACATTTATTATAGTGTACAGTAAAATATAGTATATTTATTTAAAGTATATTTCAATATCACGTGAATGCTCAATCAATAAGCTTTCCATTGATGCTTGGTTTGTTAGGATTAGACAATATTTGGCTGAATCTGGAATCTGAGGCTCAAAAAAAAAAAAAATCTAAATGCTGAGAAAGTCTTTTTTATTATTATTATAAATAATAATAACGACAACAATATTATTATTATAAATATATAAAAATATGTTTTCTATTATACATATAAAATGCATAATTAAATAACAACAATTATTAAAAATATATAAAAATATGTTGTCTAAATATTTATTTAATACAATGCATAAATAATAATAACAACAACTAATATTGTTATTATTAATAATATTATTATTATTATAAATTTATACAAATATGTTGTCTAATTATTTATATAATACAATGCATAAATAATAATAACAACAACTATTATTATTATTATTATTATTATTATTATAAATGTATACAAATATGTTGCCTAATTATTTATATAATATAAATGCATAAATAATAACAACATCTATTATTATTATTATCATTATTATTATAAATATATTAAAATATGTTGTCTAATTGTTTATATAATAAAAAATCCATAGTTAAATAATAATAACAACAAATATTATTATTATTATTATTACTATTATGATGATTATTATTATTATAAATGTATACAAATATGTTATCTAATTATATAATACAAATGTATTTTTAAATATTAATATCAACAACAACTATTATTATTAATATTATTATTGTTGTTATTACTACTACTATTATTATTATTACTTTAATAATTATTTTTATCATTAAAATAATTTTTGTGGTTGTCGTCGCCGTTGTCTAATTCTTTATTAAATAAAATTGCATAATTAAACAATAATAACAACAATTATTAGTAGTATTATTGATCATAATAATATTGTGAATAATACCAATAATAATATTTGAATAAGGGATTGTTTAATTTTTTATATAATAAAAATGCATAGTTAAGTAATAATAACAACAAGCCAGAAGTGAGGAAAAAAGTGTAACCGCCTTCGCCGAGAGCCAAAAAAAAGATTATTATTATTATTATTATTGTTGTTGTCTAATTCTTTATATAATAAGAAATGCATAATTAAATATTAATAACAACAACTATTATTCATTCATTCATTTATTCATTCATTTTCTTTTCAGCTTAGTGTCTTTATTAATCCATTTTCGCCACAATGGAAAAACTTATCCAGCCCATGTTTTATGCAGCGGATGCCCTTCCAGCTGCAACCCATCACTGGAAAACATCCATACACGCTTATTCACACTTATACACTACGGAAAATTTTGCCTACCCAATTCACCTGTACCGCATGTCTTTGGACTGTGGGGGAAACCGGAGCATCCGGAAGAAACTCACGCAAACACGGGGAGAACATGCAAACTCCACACAGACACACACACAACTGACCCAGCCGAGGCTCGAACCAGCAACCTCCTTGCTGTGAGGCGGCAGCACAACCTACTGCGCCACCGTGTCACCCACAACTATTATTATTATTATTGTGGTTGTCTAATTTTAATATAATAAAAATGCATAAAACAATTATTATTATGTAAAATCATATATATATATATAATTTTAAATAATACATAATCATAGAATAAATAAAAATCATAGAATAAATGCCCATGGGTCAATTTATAAACATGGATATCAGTATATGTCATAGATGTTAAGATCAGTACAGATGTACGTATAAAGATTTGTCATTTATAGTTACATTTCTCTGGCGGCTGAACATTTGTTTACTCTTTGATTCATACTAATGCATTTGTCATGCTGCAGCCTAATGGCCTCTCTCCTTTGCATCTGAATTGTTTCAGGGGTAATTATTTAACATTTTTGTTTTGACCTCGGGCGAGATCATGCAAGAGCGTGGTCTTTTAATCAAGATGTCAAGCTCACCTTACTGAATATCTTGACCGTCAGCATCAAAACAAATCACGTCAGTCCCAATTGACTTTGCATGTTCGGCCATAAATAGAACAATGTGTTTAGATAGAACCCAACAAAATCCCCTCATGGCCGATCGACTAAACATTTAAAAATGAAAAGCCCCTAGATTATTTGACTCTTTTAATAGCTCTGCTCTGAGCTCTTCTTCTGTTTTATAAGCATTTTATATAAGACTTTAGTACTACAGATTATTATCATTATTATCAATTTGTACACTATTATAGGGAGAGCAATTCTTACAAAAGAGTCATCGATGTAATTCTTGTAAAATAAACATGCTGGGAGGCACAGTGGCTCAGTGGTTAGCACTGTGGCCTAACAGCAAGAAGGTCACTGGTTCGAGTCCCAGCTGGGCAAGTTGGCATTTCTGTGTGGAGTTTGCATGTTCTCCCAGTGTTGGCGTGGGTTTCCTCTGGGGGCTCCGGTTTCCCCCACAATCCAAACACATGCGCTATAGGGGAATTGGATTAACTAAATTAGCTGTAGTGTATGACTGTGTGCATGTGAGTGTATGGGTGTTTTCCTAGTACTTTCTAGTATGGCTGGAAGGCCATCAGTTGCTTTGTAAAACATGCCGGAATAGTTGGTAGGTCATTCCTCTGTGGAAACCTCTGAAATAAAGAATAAGCCGTCTTCTAAAGTGCGTCCAGGCAAACTGATCGCAGCAGAAGAATTGTCCATGTGGAGGTAAACGTGTTGGTGTGTTTAAAAGTGCTGTAGAGTTCAAATAAAATAAAGCTTCTCATCAAATCTTCTGACCAATCAAATGCTTTCTAGCCACGCATGCTACGCCCCCTTCAAGAAACTTCTTATTTGATGCGCTTGAGCTCAACCACTCATTAGGGAAAAAACATTCCCCAAGTAAATCAGAGCAAGTGGGCTGTGGTTCACGTCTGGTGTGAGCCCAGCATTAGATAGCTGACTTGTTCCCTCCCTGCCCTGTACTTACTTACTTTACTTTACTTTACTTTACTTTACTTTACTTTACTTTACTTTACTTTACTTTACTTTACTTTACTTACTTACTTACTACTTACTTGCTTACTTTACTTTACTTACTTTACTTACTTTACTTACTTTACTTACTTTACTTACTTGCTTACTTTACTTACTTGCTTACATACTTTACTTTAATTTACTTACTTTACTTACTTGCTCACATTCTTACTTACTTTACATACTCACTTGCTTACTTACTTTACTTTACTTACTTTACTTGCTTTCTTTATTTTACTCACTTTACTTACTTTACTTACTTGACTTACTTGCTTACTTTACTTTACTTACTTGCTTGCTTACTTTACTTACTTAACTTACTTGCTTACTTTACTTACTTTGCTTACTTTACCTACTTGCTTACGTACTTTACTTACTTTACTTACTTACTTGCTTTACTTTACTTACTTTACTTTCTTGCTTACTTTACTTACTTTGCTTACTTTACCTACTTGCTTACGTACTTTACTTATTTACTTTACTTACTTACTTACATTACTTTACTTACTTTACTTTCTTGCTTACTTTACTTACTTTAATTACTTTACTTACTTTACTTACTTTGCTTACTTGCTTACTTGCTTACTTTACTTACTTGCTCACTTTACTTTACTTTACTTTACTTACTTTACTTTACTTACTTTACTTTACTTTACTTTACTTACTTGACTGGCGAGGCAGTGGCGCAGTAGGCAGTGCTGTCGCCTCACAGCAAGAAGGTCGCTGGTTCGAACCTCGGCTCAGTTGGCGTTTTTGTGTGGAGTTTGCATGTTCTCCCTGCCTTCAAGTGGGTTTCCTCCGGGTGCTCCGCTTTCCCCCTACTGTCCAAAGACATGCGGTACAGGTGAATTGGGTAGGCTAAATTGTATGAGTGTGTGTGTGAATGAGTGTGTGTGGATGTTTCCCAGAGATGGGTTGCGGCTGGAAGGGCATCCGCTGCGTAAAAACTTGCTGGAAGGGCATCCGCTGCGTAAAAACTTGCTGGATAAGTTGGTGGTTCATTCCGCTGTGGCGACCCTGGATTAATAAAGGGACTAAGCCGACAGGAAAATGAATGAATGAATGACTTACTTTACTCACTTGCTTGCTTACTTACTTACTTACTTACTTACAATGCATCCTTCAGAGGCAGCATCTTGCCACTTTTGGACGCACCCATATCAGTGCCTCCACATGTTCAACTGCTCATTAACACAAAAATATAATCAGCAAATCACAGAGCATCGACCCAATGTGGTCTGAATCTGCTCAAGTTCAAATCAAGCATAAGAATGGGGCAAAAAGCTGATGACTTTAAATCTGCTATACAATCCATGGGGAAAAGGTTACACATTTTGACTGACCTATAAGCATGCGTCTAATTCAGATTGTGCTTCTGCTAGTCCAGATTCCACTTATCCACATCAAGAAGTAGCATCCAAAAGCTTTGCATAAGCCATAGACAAATGCACTCACTCACTGTGTGTGGGTAAAGTGTCTGCCAGCTTATTCCAATAAGCTGACATCACAATGCACTTTTCCCCCTACTGACTTCCATTCATAAGCATGCGAATGTGCCAGACCAGAAACGCAAGCTTGTGCAACAAGTTTTGCATGTTGTTTCGTGGTTTCGGCCTTTCCATTCATTAATCAAGCTCAATCTGGAGGTTATGAATATCAGAAAAATATACTTTATTAAATACTTTACAATAAAGGTGAGAAAGTCCAGAGCAAACGTCAGAGCAGGGGTGCCCAAACTCGGTCCAGGAGAGCCAAAGGTTGAATAGGAAATACTTAATTACTTGCTTACTTTACTTTACTTACTTACTTTACTTACTTGCTTACTTACTTTACTTATTTGCTTACTTTACTTTACTTGCTTTACTTTACTTACTTTACTTACTTTGCTTGCTTACATACTTTACTTTACTTTACTTACTTTACTTACTTACTTGTTTACTTTACTTGCTTTACTTACTTACTTTACTTACTTGCTTTACTTTACTTACTTTGCTTGCTTGCTTGCTTACTTACTTTACTTACTTACTTGCTTACTTACTTTACTTACTTGCTTACTTACATACTTTAATTTACTTTACTTTACTTTACTTACTTACTTACTTTACTTAATTACTTTATCTCATTACTTACTTTACTTACTTACTTTACTTACTTGCTTTACTTTACTTACTTTGCTTGCTTGCTTGCTTACTTACTTTACTTAATTACTTGCTTACTTACATACTTACTTTACTTTACTTTACTTTACTTTACTTTACTTTACTTACTTGCTTACTTACTTTACTTACTTGCTTACTTACATACTTACTTTAATTTACTTTACTTTACTTTACTTACTTACTTTACTTAATTACTTTATCTCATTACATACTTTACTTACTTTACTTAATTACTTCACCTCATTACTTACTTACTTACTTACTTTACTTACAATGCATCCTTCAAAGGCAGCATCTGATTATGAATATCAGAAAAATATACTTTATTAAATACTTAACAATAAACGTGAGAAAGTCCAGAGTAAACGTCAGAGCAGGGGTGCCCAAACTCGGTCCTGGAGAGCCAAAGGTTGAATAGGAAATAAAGGAGCAAAAAGTTTTAGTTAATTGTACTGGACACTGAATAAAAGGGTGACTTTTTTATATTAATCTATATGCTGCAAGTCTCAGGCAAGCCTTCATTTACTTGTTTTTCAGCGATTTACTGGATCATTTATTGTTTCTGTTACATCACCCAGCCCTTCTAAAGTTTAAAGCCATGAACGTTTGCCATGACATTTCCCTGTAAAATCTCTTGAGAAATGTCTCAATGTGTTTCTCTTTTAACACAGTCTTCAGCCCCCGAGGCAGCAAAGCCACACTAAACCATTGTTTGATTTATTGGATTGGCCGTTATGTTCTTGGTGCACTAACAATACACTTTTGGTACACAGGGTCTCTTATACAACGCTTTTATACACAGCCTCGTGTTCAGCTATGTTTTGGAGGCTTTTGTGCATTGCTCTCATGGATTTTAATGTCATGCATAAGCTTGTAGGATGGAGGTGTGGTTCATATTGTCAAGTGGCGTTTTGATCTCAGTCTCTCAGCTCTCATTTGTTTGTTTATGTTGTTCTCTCTCGGCGTGTGCAGCCACTTGTTTGGCTGTCTCTGCCTGTCTCTTCTTTTCTTTTGATTAGTCTGCTGTTTAATCTCCTTCACTTCTCTGTTTAGTTGCCAAATGATGTTCTGCACTGTACTATACCAGTTTTATCTACTCCAGTTTCTTTCTTTCTTTCTTTCTTTCTTTCTTTCTATCATTTGTTTTGTTGTTCTATCCATCCATCCATCCATCCATCCATCCATCCATCCATCCATCCATCCATCCATCCATCCATCCATCCATCCATCCATCCATCCATCCATCCATCCATCTATCTATCTATCTATCTATCTATCTATCTATCTATCTATCTATCTATCTATCTATCTATCTATCTATCTATCTATCTATCGTTTTGTTGTTCTATCTATCTCTCTATCCATCCATCCATCCATCCATCCATCCATCCATCCATCCATCCATCCATCCATCCATCCATCTATCTATCTATCTATCTATCTATCTATCTATCTATCTATCTATCTATCTATCTATCTATCTATCTATCTATCGTTTTGTTGTTCTATCTCTCTATCCATCCATCCATCCATCCATCCATCCATCCATCCATCCATCCATCCATCCATCCATCCATCCATCCATCCATCCATCCATCTATCTATCTATCTATCTATCTATCTATCTATCTATCTATCTATCTATCTATCTATCTATCTATCTATCTATCTATATATCTATCGTTTTGTTGTTCTATCTATCTCTCTATCCATCCATCCATCCATCCATCCATCCATCCATCCATCCATCCATCCATCCATCCATCCATCCATCCATCCATCCATCTATCTATCTATCTATCTATCTATCTATCTATCTATCTATCTATCTATCTATCGTTTTGTTGTTCTATCTCTCTATCTATCCATCCATCCATCCATCCATCCATCCATCCATCCATCCATCCATCCATCCATCCATCCATCCATCCATCCATCCATCCATCTATCTATCTATCTATCTATCTATCTATCTATCTATCTATCTATCTATATATCTATCGTTTTGTTGTTCTATCTCTCTATCCATCCATCCATCCATCCATCCATCCATCCATCCATCCATCCATCCATCCATCCATCCATCCATCCATCTATCTATCTATCTATCTATCTATCTATCTATCTATCTATCTATCTATCTATCTATCGTTTTGTTGTTGTATCTATCCATCCATCCATCCATCCATCCATCCATCCATCCATCCATCCATCCATCCATCCATCCATCCATCCATCCATCCATCCATCTATCTATCTATCTATCTATCTATCTATCTATCTATCTATCTATCTATCTATCTATCTATCTATCATTTTGTTGTTCTATCTCTCTATCCATCCATCCATCCATCCATCCATCCATCCATCCATCCATCCATCCATCCATCCATCCATCCATCCATCCATCCATCTATCTATCTATCTATCTATCTATCTATCTATCTATCTATCTATCTATCTATCGTTTTGTTGTTCTATCTATCTCTCTATCCATCCATCCATTCATCCATCCATCCATCCATCCATCCATCTATCTGTATCTATGGTTCTGTATGTCTGTCTCTCTGTCTGTCTCTCTATCTAATAATGGTTGTAACTTTTTTCGTGAATCATATATTTATATTTTATGGATTTCAGCAGATTGTCCTCCACAATGAGCAGAAAATGCTTATAAAAATGCTGAAAGACAGAGCTGTTTTGAATAGTAAATCTAATGTATGTTTCCTCTTGACAGGTTCGGTCTGCAGCCAGAAAGCGCTGGCATCGATGGCAGGATAATCATGCGCTGCGGGTGCGAGTGGCGAGAGCGATGTCCATTCCCACATCACCCACCCGCATCAGCTTTCACAGCATCAAGCAGACCACGGCTGTCTGACCTTTCAACATGGCTTTTCCTATTCAATAATTCAGCCACACAGACGGACTGCAAGTGGCACCGGAGACCAAGTGATTGTTTGCCTCACTGATTATTCATGGGTGTATCATCCAGTAACCAATGAATTTCGATCATATTATTTTCTGTGTCATTTTGACAGCGGACCCTGAATTTAAGGGCTGGAACAGTGTCGAGGAAATGTTGCTTACCATTCACTAATCTGCAAGCATCCAGAGGACAGTAGCATCTTTTCATATTCATATTCAAATCTATCTATCTATCTATCTATCTATCTATCTATCTATCTATCTATCTATCTATCTATCTATCTATCTATCTATCTATCTATCTATCTATCTATCTATCTATCTATCTATCTATCTATCTATCTATCTATCTATCTATCTATCTAGCCTGATCACGAGGAAACGTAAATGGAAATTTTACATTTTGTCAGTTTTCTTTAGTCGTTTGAAAATGAATGATTTTAAAAAGGAGGCGTGGCACCCAACCCCAACCCTAACCCTAACCGTCATTGGGTGATGAGCAAATCACACTAAATTGTACGAATTAGATCGTACAAATGAATACGAATTAGCCACTTAATAAAAAAGTTACGAATTGCCGTGAGATTGTATTGATCTGTCTATCGCGTTGGGACGTCAGGATATTTATTTATTTATTTATTTATTTATTCGATTAATATTTATTGAGAAAAGAAAAAAAACTATATTTTTAGAGTATCAAAAATGCTGGGTCACCTAAACCCAAATTAGGTAAAGTGAATAACCCAAACATTGAGTTAAATTTGGTCCTATTAATTTAACTTAAAAAAGTATCTATCTATCTATCTATCCATCCATCCATCTATCTATCTATCTATTCTTTGTTCTGTTGTTCTATCTATCCATCTGTCTGTCTGTCCATCCGTCCGTCCGTCTGTCTGTCTGTCCGTTCGTCCGTCTGTCTATTTGTCTGTCTATAGTTGTGGGACGCCAGGACAGGAATTAATAGCTCCTCTCATAATTAATTACAGAAAAATCATGAATCAATCAAAATCATCAATTAATTGTGAAAACAGTTTTTAAAATAAAAGACAATAATAATATAATTGCCCAGCACTATATATATATATATATATATATATATATATATATATATATATATATATATATATAAAATAAAATAAAATAGAGTAATTATTAATTAATTAATTAATTAACATATATATATATATATATATATATATATATATATATATATTTGTTAATTAATTTATTTATTAATAATTATTTTATTATTTATATATATATATATATATATATATATATATATATATATATAAATAATAAAATAAAATAATTATTAATAAATTAATTAATTAACAAATAAATATATATATATATATACATATATTTATTTGTTAATTAATTAATTTATTAATAATTATTTTATTTTATTATTTATTTATATATATATATATATATATATATATATATATATATATATATATATATAAATTATCTATCTATCTATCTATCTATCTATCTATCTATCTATCTATCTATCTATTCTTTGTTCTGTTGTTCTATCCATCCATCCATCTTTCTGTCTGATTTCAAATTTACATTCTCATTCTGACTTTTGGCTTTTCAGATGTTTTATCCAAAGAATATATTTCATCCATTCATTAACTGACCTTTTAGCCACTAGCGTTCACGTAGCTTGCAGAATGAACGCTGACATTGACTCTTTGGAACTGAAGGCAATCTCACCTATGACATTCACATTGTATGTACAAAAAAAAAAGTATTTTGTTAACAGGATTGTGTTCAAGCGCAGATTCAGCAGATTAAATGCTCTTCTTTTCTCACTGAATTTATGAATAATGAGATGAGCAGGGATGATTTTTAAAGTGCTATTTTTATTATTTCCCCTCGTTGATCGCTGTGCCCCTCCACCATGTTTACTGTAATCTATGTATTGTATACATTTGTGTTTATAAAATTTCATAAATAAATACAAAATTACAGCTGAAATCTGATGGTTTGTCTCATCATAGATATATACACTAGATATTGCATGAGGACTCTGAGCATGCGTCAATAGCGCCGCCATATTTGTACAGTGCTCCCAGGACAAGTGTCCTTCAGCCGCACTAGTCAAGACAGTGTTACTACGTAAAGATACTGGATTTAGCGCTGTTGTACGGATGTAGTAACGAGCAAACAAAGAAAACAAAGCACAAAGGCAGAACGTGTCATAGGTACAATTCATTTTTTTTCTGTTTTTGTATGTTATGATTTTGTGCTAAACAGGTAGCGTTATTGGTGATAATACAGTCTCTTACTGCATTCACCATAAGGTAAACTCCCGATCATAGATATATGTGTATATGTGTATTTCTTTGGCTCTGAATGGCCACAGTCCTCCACTGCAGCTTGGTCCCACATTCATTTCAAAGGAACACTACCCTGTACTAAAATGGCGGCTCTATTGACGCATTCCTTCCAATAGACAACAACAGGGTAGGCAACATCTAATGTATATATCTATGTTATCTCATTACATAAACACAGACATGTTTGTTTGGTTGGTGTGTGTGTTTGTGTGCACTTTGTTTGGTTGGTTGTGGGTCGGTCTGGTTTGTTTGGTTGTGCGTGCGGGAGTTTGTTGGTTTGTTTGGTTTGTGGGGTTGCATGCATGCATTTGTTTGTTTGCTTGGTTGTGGGTGTATTACTGGCTATGTATTCTTGGCGTGGGTTTCCTCCGGGTTTCCCCCACAAGTCCAAAGACATGTGGCGTAGGTGAATTGGATAAGCTAAAATTGACCGTAGCGTATGTGTGTGAATGAGTGTGTGTGGATGTTTCCCAGTGATGGGTTGCAGCTGGAAGGGCATCCGCTGTGTAAAACATATGCTGGATAACTTGGTGGTACATTCTGCTGTGGCGATGGCAGATTGATAAAGGGACTAAGCCGAAAAGAAAATGAATGAATGAAGAATCTTAAGACTCACTGATGCTCTCCATCCAAATACAGCAAGCTAGAGCTGAGAGTGGTCAAATCCCAAATCTCACATTTGACAAATTTCACAATCACCCCACAGATTAAGATTGGATATCACACACTGTTGATCATAAGCGGCTCGATCTCCCCTGGAATATGAATGCAGGTTTGTACAAGAATGAAGGAGGACAGCCAGATGCTTGACACTGCTGTATTTTGGGATAGCCAGAGGCCGAGTGTCAGGTTATGTAATTCATATGCTGATTTCTCGGACTGAGTTTTACTTGGTTGGACGGGAAATGGAGCAGAAATTCATTCCTCTCGCATCTCCAGCAGAGGCTTTTCCCATTACCGATAACATGACATTTTATGTGTTTAATGGCTTGTGACAACTGCAAGCATGATAACAGTTGGCATAAGTTACTGTCAATGAGGTTTTTTGGGGGTTTTTTTTGTACTTTTTGGTTGTTAGTGAAGTTCAAATTTGGACATACAGTAGATGACACTACCACTGTACGGTGCACTAACTATTAGGGAAATTGTGGCTCTGATAACTTATAGAGCCAAATCAGTCTCAAAAGTGATACATTTACAAAATAAAATTCAATTTATGATTTTCGAATCATGTTTTACATTGACAAATTAGATTTGTGTATTTTTAAATTGTGTTTTGAATTTACGAATTGGATTTGTTTATTTACTAATCGTGTTTTCATTTTTCTAATTGGATTTGAGTATTTACGAGACATGTTTTGTAAATTGGATTTGTGTATTTTGAATTGTGTTTTGAATTTATTAATTTAATTTGTGTATTTTTTTAATGATGTTTTGATTTCACAAATCGGATTTGTGTATTTTTTTTATGATATTTTAGATTTACAAATCCAATTTGTGTATGTACAAATCGTGTTTTTATTTACAAATTGGATTTGTGCATTTTTAAATCGTGTTTTGAACTTACAAATTGGATTAGTGTATTAACAAATTGTGTTTTGATTTTATAAATTGGATTTGTGTATTTACAAATTGTGTTTTGATTTACAAATTGGATTTGTGCATTTTTAAATCGTGTTTTGAATTTACGAACTGGATTTGTGTATTTATGAGTCGTGTTTTGAATTTTTTAATTAGATTTTCTGTATTTGCAAATTGTTTTTTAAATTTACGAATTGGATTTGTATAGTTTTGAATCGCGTTTTGAATTAATAAATTGGATGTGTGTATTTATGAATCGTGTTTTGATTTTGCGAACTGGATTTGTGTATTTACGAATCGTGTTTTGAACTTACAAATTGGATTAGTGTATTTACAAATTGTGTTTTGATTTTACAAATTGGATTTGTGTATTTAAAAATCGTGTTTTAAATTCACGAGTTAGATTTGTTTATTCATGAATCGTTTTTTGAACTCACAAATAGTTTTTTTTGTATTTTTAAATAGTTTTTTTTTTTCCAAAACTTACAAATTAGATTTTGTAAATGCATGTAATTGGCATGGGTTTCTTCTGGGAGCTCCGGAATAGTTGATGGTTTATTCCATTGTGGCAACCTCTGAAATAAAGACTAAGCCGGGGGAAAATGAATGAATGAATGAAAAAAGAAACATCTGTAAGAGGTAAACTCATATATGCTCAGCACTGTATTTCAAACAAAATGATAATAATTTGCTACTGAAATGCCGCACCGCTGCCAGAAACTTGATAGAATGACTAAAATACTAAAACCCAAAGATTTACAGCAAAAGCTTAACCAGCATTATTTAAAACCAGGCAGATTTCTGCGAGACTCAGACTTGTTAGTATTATAAATGTGACAGATTTGGGTTCAAACCAAGTCTTTTTCATGAATTAATGCTGAAAACTCAAAGATGTCACTTCGTACTCGTCGGTAAAGACAGCCAATATCCATGCTGGAATTTACACAATGAGCTCATCGCCGTGACATAGCTTCAAAATTTATTTTTGAATGAGAAGAAAGAATTTACTCCAACACAAAAACAACCAATTTTGACTTTTTAGTGAAATATATGTGTCCTAATAGTGTTTTTAACAACGTGGGACACATATATGACTGTCAACATCTCTTAAAATGTGTTTTGGTGTTTCCTGACCCATTGCAGAAAATCTCTTAATGTGTCATTTGTAATTATTTTTATTTCTCATCGAGTGGACAAATGATCTCTCTCATCAAAACAAGTCACATTGTTAATTATGCGAGTCTTAAAAGCCCTCACACACACTCTCTCTAATGTGATATTGGCTTCAGTTCTGTTGTTTATAGTGTTTGTTTTTGGTGCCGTTTTCTCTGACAAACACACAAAGGAGCATTTATTCACTGTAATCCCTCGAGACCTCCGGCTAAAAGGCTGCTTTTTTCTCTAGCGTGCTTTTATGTCTAAAGCAGAGAACTGAAAACTGCGGCATCAATCTGTGGTATTAATAATCCCCATCGCCGTACATATACACTGGAGACCCTCGATGCACAAAGCCCACAGGCAGCAGCATATTTTATTTATCTGCTCTGACAGGTTTACTAATCTAACCCTTTGTTTTTTTAATAGCATGTTTTCGTCATATTAAACTGGTATTGACTTAAAGACCAAACCACAGGGGATACTTCATGTGCTCTGAAGCCACAACAAATACCATAGCAGCTCATTTATAGTAAGTATTATACAGTAGTCAACACTTGAAGTGGATCAAAAAGGTCCAACCCAGGCTCATTGTGGAAACGTTGTCCCGCGGACGTTACTGGAGACCGCGGAATACGTCCCGGCGGGTACGTATGGCTGCAGCTTTTGTTTTTGCGAATCCGCGAGAGGCCGCTGTTGTGCGCTTTTTCGCGTCTTAGATGCCTCTCGCGAGTGCGGTTCGCACCCGTGCTGTTCTCGCATGAACCCACCAGAGGCCGCTGTCCGCGTGACCGGCCAATCGGCCGACCCGCCCTCCTCCAGCCCTGAACCCAACCAATTTTACCGATCGATCTGCCTGCCCGCTCGCTTCCCTAAACCCGGGCAACAGTTTACAAAAAGCCGTCCAAAAAAAGAAAAGCCCTGTTTTTCTTTTTACCGCGTTTTCGGATTTCACCGCGTTCTCACCCTGTTACGAAACTCGTTCACTTAATTTTTGGGATTCTGTTTTTGTCTAACCTGATTGCTGGAACCGCTCTTCCCCGGACTCGAAACCGATCGCCGTGATCGACTCCTCTCTGCATCTCAAGCGTGCCGACGTACACGGTGAGCTGAGTGGACAAACGGGTTGAGCGGGGAAGCCCTCCACAAGGAGGTAAGCGGTCGGCGAGCGCGATAGGGAACAGCGTCACACCGCCCCGTAGCGTTTGCTTGAAAAAAATAAACGCGGCCTACGTACCTGCCGGGATGTAATCCGCTGTCTCCAGAAGCGTCCGTGGGACTACATTTTCAGAATGAGCTTGGGTTGAAAAGGTCAGACAAGAATGGGTGCTGCTTAGAGGTGTGAACCTATACTGGTCTCACGGTTCGGTTCGGTTACTATTATCATGCCTTCGATTCGGTTCAATTCGATATTTCGGTGCATCACGGTGCATTGACGATGCTTTCCATATACAGTGTTATATTTTAGAGGGGAGGCTATAACAAGCTGTCTGTATAAACACACAGACACACAGCACCACACTGTCTCTCATTCAAACACAAACATAGACAGCACCAAAGAAACAAAGACACACACACACGCACACACACACTTAAGCCCTCGCAACAGGGAGAGCTCGCGAAGAGCGGAGCAGAAAAACGAAAAAAAGAAGCACTTTTCTGACGGTCCCTTACTGAGAGCTCCTCTCAGCGCGAGCTATCCCGGCTAAACACATATTGCGAGGGCTTAAACGGAGCAGTGCTCGTAGTGTGGAGCGAAAAAAAAGAAAGACAGCTGTGAAACATAACCAGCTTTGTCTTTCTGTAGGAAACACACTTTAGATCTTTTTAGGGTAAGAGGTTTTTGAGTTAATGCCGTCTATAACTGAATGTGTGTCAAGAATTTAGAAAACAAAACCAACTGAACCGCGCTCATTTCTGGCGCCCCCCTGGATATACAGCGCCCTTAGCATTTGCCTATGGTGCCTATGAGTGTTGTAAATACCGGCGCTCACCTCCCTCACGACAGAGCGCGTAGGAGATAAATGACGTCACAACATAATAACCGGTTATGGTTATTACTGAACCGATATCGAATTGTCTGCATCTGCATCGCGGTGCACCGAAGAAACAATTAATTTTGACACCCCTAGTGCTGCCAAACAGGAGTACCTGGAGGAAACCAACGCGAACGCAGGGAGAACATGCAAACTCCCCTCTGGAAAATTAATTTATAAATAAACTTCACCTCGTGAGAATTAGTTGGCATGAAGATGCAATGTAACTTAATTTAACAAACAGACCATCAAAACAATGTGCGACCGTTTTTTTGTGTATAGTCACAATGACAACAATATAAAATATTAGGCAAATATGCGTTTTTAAATTACGTATTTAAGAAAAATAAAGCTGTTTAGTTTATTATGTTTAGTTGTAAATGAAGCAAAAACAAATCCTTCTCAGAAATGAGTTTTTTGCAAAGGGGGATGTCTTCATGACACACGGCGGAACCCATGAATATGCTGTGATCTGGATTCATTTGCTGCTATTATGCGCATGCAGCAGAGCGAACAACGCTTGCATGTACTGTACATCACGCGCGGTTCATAAAAGCTTGTGAGTGAACTCTTTAAGAAGTACACTGATTGCCTGCCATGCGATCTCCGCTTTGTTTGCACTCATTCCTGCCCAATTACAGCGCAGACTTACTCTGGCTTGTATCAAGGGTAAATTACAAAACTGTCATTCCCATTCATGAGTGTTCTTGAACTAATGAGTCTTAGTCTCAAACGTTTGTGCTACTACTGAAGCAGGTGTGCCAGTGTGTTCGCATGACAGCCTTCACGTTAATAGTTTTACATCTGTGCCGCAGTCTGTTTTGAGCTAATCTGCTATTGTGAAAGCACCCCGAGGCAAGAAATAGTGTAATAACTGGCAAAATGAAGAAGCTTGTCACTTGTTCTTGAAAGAGGGGAGAAAATATATTAATAACACATTTAAAATAACAACCAGCATGTATTTTTCTGCTGAGTGTTTTTGGGTGTTGTGGTGCTAAAATGCCCACTGGTGCCCAAGTTTCCCTGTAGACCAGGCACATGCACACATAGGGCTCAACCTGTGCAGTGCACATGCCCTTTTTAGTCTTGGATAGAAAGTGCCCTTCCAAAATGATCAAAAGTGCCCCCGCGACGCGACACACCCTCGGTCCCGCCCTTCAGTAGACGCGCGACAACACCGGTGTTGAGTACGCGCGCGACAACACAGCTGATCAGTACGCACGCGATAACACCGCTATTCAGTATGCGCGTAACAACCAAACACCCCCCCCCCCCCACCCACCCACCAGCTCTTAATAAAAAAAAACCTGCACATGCCCTTTGGACGGTCTCTGCACGGGCCTGCCCTCCCCCCTATCGCTCTTCAGTAGGCGCGCGACAACACCGCTCTTGAGCACACGCGCTCCCCCCCTCCCATATATATATATATATATATATATATATATATATATATATATATATATATATATAAATATAAATATATATATATATATATATATATATATATATATATATATGTTAAAAAAATATAAAAAGTTAACTGAAGTATCTTCTGTGGCTGATCGATAGCAATGACTGAGAGACATGCAGATGGTCAAAATGCTCGGCTTTGTTTAGATTTTAGCAACTATAACTTGCACTTTTTATTTAGTTTGTGGTCTCATTTTATCTGTATCACTGTAAGCTATGACATCGACTGGTCTTTTACTCCAAACATGGCATTTTCACGTATAAGTACCATGGTAAAACGAGGTAAACAATAGATCTCCGGCAGAAACGGGGACATAAACAAATGAATAACCATCCATAATTTAACACTATTGTGTCGGTGGACTAAATGTGTTCGATGGGATGTTTTTCTGTGGACTCTTACCTTTCAAAATAAACCGTGATGTCCAGCAATGAATGCGTGTGTGTGTGTTGTTATGATATGTACGCCACATCTAATAGGCGTTTTCTGCAAAACTTACACACATTTAGCAAATACATTTTTTATAAGCTCTCCATTGAAAAACAACTAGCTGCAATGGGTGCTTAGGGGATGTAGCTTTAAATTGATGTAGTGGTTTTCAAAATTACTCTTGTCCTTTTTGGTGTGATCTATTTCTAAACATTGAGGTGGAAAAAACAGCGCCTCAGTGCGTCCTCGTCGGGGCGCTGTTGAAGCTGGTTAAACAATTGTCTTTGTAATGATGACAGTACACCATATTTTACAGTTTATTTTGTAAAATTCAGCTTAAAGTGCAAAGAGAAATATGTACAAAAAAATATTTCCTCTGGGTGCTTTGGTTTGCCCTACAGTCGAAAGGCCAATGGTATAGGCGTATTGAATAAGCCTAAGTGACCGTAGTGTTTGTGTGTGAATGCAAGAGTGAACGGGTGATTCCCAGTGTTGGGTTGCGACTGGAAGAGCATCCGCTGTGTAAATATATGCTGGATGAGTTGGAGGTTCCCTAATTAATAAAGGGACTAAGCCTAAAAGAAAATGAATAAATAATCTAATAATTTTGTTGTACATTTAAGCTGTACATCTCATCCTTTAAGTTCCTGGGGACTCACATCTCAAAGGACCTTTCCTGGACCACCAACACCTCCAGCCTGATCAAGAAGGCTCACCAGCGCCTATTCTTCTTAAGGCAACTGAAAAAGAACCAGCTTTCATCAGCCGTCTTGGTGAACTTCTACCGCTGCACAATAGAGAGCATCCTGACCAACTGTGTCACAGTCTGGTATGGAAGCTGCTCTGTTGCTGAGCGTAAGGCACTGCAGCGGGTGGTGAAAACTGCCCAACGCATCACAGGGACCACACTGCCAGCCATAGACGACATCCAGAAGAAACACTGTTTGCGCCGAGCACGCAGTATTCTGAAGGACACCTTTCACCCCGCTCACAGACAGTTTACTCTCCTGCCCCCGGACAAAAACCAGCAGACTGAGGAACAGCTTTTTCCCCAGAGCTGTCTCCCTCCTGAACTCTGCCCCCCACTGACTCTTTTGCCCCCCCCAATACACCCCCCACTCTCTTCTAACTTAAACTCCTCGCAATAACTGCACTGTTTAACATTTGCACGTTTAAAATTTGCACATTCACTGCACCACATTGAACTGTTTACTTATTGAACTGTACATACCCACTGCACATGGACATTTGTAATTATGTACACACCCACCATACATATACACTTGTAATCATGCTTATTTATCTGCATACTACTGATTATTAATAGCAACCTGTACATATATTCATACATTGCAACATATACACTTGTAATCATGTCTATCTATCTGCACACTACTGATTATTAATAGCAACCTGCACATATATTCATATATTGTAAATCTGTTCATAGCTTATCCAACCAGTATATAATGTTGATAGTACATCCATCTGTAAATATCACCATAGTTTTTCTATAACTGCACTTTATAACTTATTCCTGTATCCTGCACTTGCTGCTATTGCGCTGCTGGTTAGACCTAAACTGCATTTCGTTGCATTGTACTTGTACATGTGTAATGACAATAAAGTTGAATCTAATCTAATCTAATCTACATGCAACTTAATTTGACCAAAGCTACCAAAGTTGTAACCACTTTGAGATCAACTCAGATGTTTTTAAAATGCTAAATAGGATAAGCATATTGAATTATCGGTCACACTTTACAATAAGGTTCATTAGTTAATGATAATTAATGCATTTACTAACATGAACAAACAATGAACAATACATTTACTACAGTATTTATTCATGTTAGTTAACGTTAGTTAATGAAAATACAGTTGTTCATTGTTAGTTCATGTTATCTCATGGTGCATAAACTAATGTTAACAAGCATGGACTTGGATGTTAATAATGCATTAGTAAATGTTCAATTATGATTAATAAATGCTGTACATGTGTTGTTCATGATTAGTTCATGTTAGAAAATGCATTAACTAATGAACCTTATTGTAAAGTGTTACCGAATTATCTTCTAAAGTTCTACAGTAACTTTACTGTATGTCCATAAGACATTGTGAACATCTGGATCTGAAAGAACCGAAGCAAACATCTGCTGTAAAGTTTGTTTCATCTGAGGATTTCTGCTCCTCAGCAGAATCTAAACTGCTTTGCAGCTTTTTTTTTTTTTTTTTGGTTCAGGCCTGACAGTAGGAATAGTAGAGGCGTGATCATTGGTCCTGTGCTTGATGAGATGCAAACTTGACTTATCCCAAGGGAAATTATTAAGACTGAGATTCAAAGGATTTTGCCTACACCCTGCCGAATGTGCAGAATGTAAATGAACAAAGTAAACTTCCTGTAGTTTTAAAGCTGAAAGATTGCAAGTAGTCTGTGCAGTACGACATGAATCATGTCCAAATAAAAAGAGATGTTGTAATATCTTTAAAGAACTGGTCACATCATATAAAGCACATTTGGCTTTTGAGGAAATTTTAGAGTCCTTGAAGAAACTTGTTGCTCAATGCACAGTGACTAAATAATTCTAATCTACAATAGAAACACATGACATGTTATTGTCTACACTACCTGATTAAAGTCTTGTCGCCTATTCAAGTGTTAGGAACAAAAAATATTAACTTGACTTCTAGTTGATCATTTGGTATCAGAAGGGGCTGATATGAAAGGCGAAGGACTCTAGATGACACTTATTTGAGCACAATAAAATCTGATCATGCCTTGATTTTGATTTCATTAGGACAGTAAGGTCTGACTCTGCTCAGACAAAAGTCTCATCACTGAACAGAAATAATGTCCAGTATAGAATATAAAGTCCTGCTGCAGTGGAGACAGAATGAATATTGTGTCTGACTCCATCATGAGCTTGGAGGACTGCATCCATACATCTCTGACTCAAATCACTGATTAATAAAGTCATCTGGAATGGCAAAGAAAGCCTTCCTGCAGGACTCCCAGAGTTCATCAAGAGACTTTGGATTCATCTTCAACACCTCCTCCTTCATCTTACCCCAGACATGCTCAATAATGTTCATGTCTGGTGACTGGGCTGGCCAATCCTGGAGCACATTGACATTCTTTGCTTTCAGGAACATTGATGTGGAGGCTGAAGTATAAGAAGGAGCACTATAGTTTAAAAAAAAAAAAAAATATATATATATATATATATATATATATATATATATATATATGACATTTAAGTATCTTGTGCATGACCCTTTAAATACAAGGCAGATGAAGTTGGATGTCATGTGCATATGTGGATCCATGGATTCTATTTGTGTATGTGCTGTTTTCTTCATGGTCATGGCATTTGCTTGCTTGGTTGTTTCTGTGTTGCTCTCTCAGTCTCTCGTTTTGGCTCTACAGCACTTGTAATTTGTTCATTCTACCCAGACTTTTTACCTTCCTCATTCTGTTCTCAGTTTAATCAGGTCGTTGTACTCCTTTCAGCCTGTTTTGCACCTGTCTGTTTGCACAATCTGGCTGGTCTGCTGTGAAACTACAGTCTATATAGTTTGTGTGTTTGACTTTGGTCTTTACCCCTTGCTGTAGCGTTTGTCATAGTGCTGTCAGTCGATAAATCACGATAAATTGCATCCAAAATAAAAGTTTGTATTTATATAATTATATTATTATATTGGATATGAATATTGTTGGTTATATTGGTTATAATATTGGTTATATTGAAATATGAATGATGATCATTTTTGGTTATATTATTGGTTATATTGAATATGAATACTGAATATTGTTAGTTATATTATTGGTTATATTGAATATGAATAATGTATATTATTGGTTTTATTGGTTATAATAATGGTTATATTGAATATGATTAATGTATATTGTTGGTTATATTGGTTATATTATTGGTTATATTAAAATATGAATATTGAATACCGTCATATTATTGGTTTTATTGAATATGGATAATGTATATTGTTCATTATATTGGTTATATTGAATATGAATAATGTATATTATTGGTTTTATTGGTTATAATAATGGTTATATTGAATATGAATAATGTATATTGTTGGTTATGTTGGTTATATTATTGGTTATATTAAAATATGAATATTGAATACCATCATATTATTGGTTTTATTGAATATGAATAATAAATATTGTTGTTTGTATTGGTTATGTTATTATTGGTTATATTAAATATGAATAATGTATATTGTTGGCTATATTGCTTATGTTATTGGTGATATTGAATATGAATAATGTATGTTGTTGGCTATATTGATTATATTATTGGTTATATTGAATATGAATTACACATTGTTGGTTTTATTGGTTATAAATTTGGTTAAATTGAATATGAATAATGTATAATATTGGTTATATTACATATGAATAATGTATATTGTTGGTTATATAGATTATTTTATTGGTTATATTAAAATATGAATATTGAATACCGTCATATTATTGGTTTTATTAAATATGAATAATGTATATTGTTTGCTATATTGGTTATATTATTGGTTATATTGAATATGAATAACTAATATTGTTGGTTATATTAATGATTATATTGGAATATGAATAACGGATGTTGTTGGTTATGTTAAATATAAAAAACGAATATTGTTGGTTATTTTATTGGTTAGGTGAGGCAGTGGTGGAGTAGGTAGTGCTGTCGCCTCACAGCAAGAAGGTCGCTGGGTCGCTGGTTCAAACCTCGGCTCAGTTGGCGTTTCTGTGTGGAGTTTGCATGTTCTCCCTGCCTTCGCGTGGGTTTCCTCCGGGTGCTCCGGTTTCTTCCACAGTACAAAGACATGCGGTACAGGTGAATTGGGTAGGCTAAATTGTCCGTAGTGTATGAGTGTGTGAATGTTTCCCAGAGATGGGTTGCGGCTGGAAGGGCATTCGCTGCGTAAAAACTTCCTGGATAAGTTGGCGGTTCATTCCGCTGTGGCGACCCCGGATTAATAAAGGGACTAAGCCGACAAGAAAATGAATGAATGAATGAATTTTATTGGTGATATTGGAATATTGTCTGTTATTTTATTGGTTATATTGGAATATTGTTGGTTATTTTATTGGTTATATTATATTATATTGTTGGTTATTTTATTGGTTATATTGGAATATTGTTGGTTATTTTATTGGTTATATTGGAATATTGTTGGTTATATTATTGGTTATATTGGAATATTGTTGGTTATTTTATTGGTTATATTGGAATATTGTTGGTTATTTTATTGGTTATATTGGAATATTGTTGGTTATTTTATTGGTTATATTGGAATATTGTCTGTTATTTTATTGGTTATATTGGAATATTGTTGGTTATTTTATTGGTGATATTGGAATATTGTTGGTTATTTTATTGGTTATATTGGAATATTGTTGGTTATTTTATTGGTTATATTGGAATATTGTTGGTTATTTTATTGGTTATATTGGAATATTGTTGGTTATTTTATTGGTTATATTGGAATATTGTTGGTTATTTTATTGGTGATATTGGAATATTGTTGGTTATTTTATTGGTTATATTGGAATATTGTTGGTTATTTTATTGGTTATATTGGAATATTGTCTGTTATTTTATTGGTTATATTGGAATATTGTTGGTTATTTTATTGGTGATATTGGAATATTGTTGGTTATTTTATTGGTTATATTGGAATATTGTTGGTTATTTTATTGGTTATATTGGAATATTGTTGGTTATTTTATTGGTTATATTGGAATATTGTTGGTTATTTTATTGGTTATATTGGAATATTGTTGGTTATTTTATTGGTTATATTGGAATATTGTTGGTTATTTTATTGGTTATATTATATTATATTGTTGGTTATTTTATTGGTTATATTGGAATATTGTTGGTTATTTTATTGGTGATATTGGAATATTGTTGGTTATTTTATTGGTTATATTGGAATATTGTTGGTTATTTTATTGGTTATATTGGAATATTGTCTGTTATTTTATTGGTTATATTGGAATATTGTTGGTTATTTTATTGGTTATATTGGAATATTGTCTGTTATTTTATTGGTTATATTGGAATATTGTTGGTTATTTTATTGGTTATATTGGAATATTGTCTGTTATTTTATTGGTTATATTGGAATATTGTTGGTTATTTTATTGGTTATATTGGAATATTGTCTGTTATATTATTGGTTATATTGGAATATTGTTGGTTATTTTATTGGTTATATTGGAATATTGTCTGTTATTTTATTGGTTATATTGGAATATTGTTGGTTATTTTATTGGTTATATTGGAATATTGTTGGTTATTTTATTGGTTATATTGGAATATTGTTGGTTATTTTATTGGTGATATTGGAATATTGTTGGTTATTTTATTGGTTATATTGGAATATTGTTGGTTATTTTATTGGTTATATTGGAATATTGTTGGTTATTTTATTGGTTATATTGGAATATTGTCTGTTATTTTATTGGTTATATTGGAATATTGTTGGTTATTTTATTGGTGATATTGGAATATTGTTGGTTATTTTATTGGTTATATTATATTATATTGTTGGTTATTTTATTGGTTATATTGGAATATTGTTGGTTATTTTATTGGTGATATTGGAATATTGTTGGTTATTTTATTGGTTATATTGGAATATTGTTAGTTATTTTATTGGTTATATTGGAATATTGTTGGTTATTTTATTGGTTATATTGGAATATTGTTGGTTATTTTATTGGTTATATTGGAATATTGTTGGTTATTTTATTGGTTATATTGGAATATTGTTGGTTATTTTATTGGTTATATTGGAATATTGTTAGTTATTTTATTGGTTATATTGGAATATTGTTGGTTATTTTATTGGTTATATTGGAATATTGTTGGTTATTTTATTGGTTATATTGGAATATTGTTGGTTATTTTATTGGTTATATTGGAATATTGTTGGTTATTTTATTGGTTATATTGGAATATTGTTAGTTATATTATTGGTAATATTGGAATATTTTTGGTTATTTTATTGGTTATATTGGAATATTGTTGGTTATTTTATTGGTTATATTGGAATATTGTTGGTTATTTTATTGGTTATATTGGAATATTGTTAGTTATATTATTGGTAATATTGGAATATTGTTGGTTATTTTATTGGTTATATTGGAATATTGTTGGTTATTTTATTGGTTATATTGGAATATTGTTAGTTATATTATTGGTAATATTGGAATATTGTTGGTTATTTTATTGGTTATATTGGAATATTGTTAGTTATATTATTGGTAATATTGGAATATTGTTGGTTATTTTATTGGTTATATTGGAATATTGTTGGTTTTTCACTGGTAGGATACTTCAGATTAAACATCTGCTAAATAAAGTAAAAATGTAGTATTACAATATATATTTTCAGTCTCATTTTTGTACGTGTCTGCCAATTATCTAATGTACGCCTTTCAGTGATGAATGATATCATAGGTGAACTCCTTCCAATGTTGTTTTAATCCCGTAAGCTAATTCCTGTGTAGGTGTGAGTGCTCGTTTGGCTAATTAAAAGCTTACCCATTCAGGCGCATCGCTCTATTATGGGAAGACGTGATTATTTTCTGCCATTACGGATCTCTGGAGTCATACTCTTGAAGCTAATTTTGACAAGCGCTATACGTTTATCTGTCCGTACAGCTTAAGCGGAGCTATGGGAATTCAATTATCAGCGTGCTTTATACTCTAAATAAACGGCACAATGACAAAGAGGTCAAAAAGCTTTAAGTGGTTGCTCAAATTAACATGCAGACCGGACTGACTCTTTGAAGAGCAGTATTAAATATCACAAAGTCCAACAAAAATCTACTGAGGGAGGTAATGCAAGATCATAAGGTCATAAGATTTTAGCCCGAGCTGACAGAAAAGTGTTTGCCCCCTTTTGATTTTTGCAGCAAGTTCTATGCATTTAAATTAATGTGTAAAGGAGACGAGATCTAGCTGTCGCTAGAGTGTCTATGTAAAGTTTCTGCTCAAAATACCACACAAATAATGTTTTATAACACTCTGAAATGGACTCTTTCAGGCTTTGATGCTAATTGTGGCATTTTTGTGACTGTCGCTTTAAATTCAAATGAGTTTGCGCTCTTTTTCAAAAAAGGGCGGAGCTATGAATGCCTGTGTGTCAGCATAGTGGCAGATACAAAAACAAGACTAACGTTCTATGCAAATGAGGGAAAGATGGTCACTAGTGGGCGGGGCTTTCCTTCTCTGATGACGTGTACAAAGGAAGAATGTCAATCAAAGTGTTTCTGCAGACTTTAACAATTTAAAAAATAAACTTATTTAATTTTTACAATTATCAACTGGTTATATTCACACATTGTTGCCACACAACTGTGTTTAAAAATAGATGGAGTCCTTTGGGATGGACTACAAGGGGGGGTTACAGTAGTAGTCCTCGCGGTCATTTCCTAGCACAGTCTTGACCTAAACGTAATTCGGATTCCTTGGCCACATCGAATTAAACCGACACTTTCTCATTTTAGCCGACAAACTAGGCTAGCGACTATCTTGTTCTGTACCTCACTTGCCATAGTAACGGGTGCGCACACTTTCGCACGTGGAGCACGAGCATAAATATATACACTAGATATCGCAAAGGGACCCTGAGCATGCGTCAATAGCGCCGCCATATTTGTACAGTGCTCCCAAGACAAGTGTCATTCAGCCGCACTAGTCAAGACAGTGTTACTACGTGAAGATGCGGAACTTTAGCGCTGTTGTACGGGTGTAGTAACGAGCAAACAAAGAAAACAAAGCATAAACATGTCATAGGTACGATTTAGTTTTTTACGTTTTTGTATGTTCTGAACTTTTGTGCTAAACAGGTAACGTAATTGATGATAACACAGTCTCTTACTGCATTCACCATAAGGCAAAGTAGCACCAACTCGCACGAAATGCTCTGCTTATGCAAGTTTTGTTGAATAAAATCAGCAAACATTCATTCATTCATTTTCTTGTCGGCTTAGTCCCTTTATTAATCCGGGGTCGCCACAGCGGAATGAACCGCCAACTTATCCAGCAAGTTTTTACGCAGCAGATGCCCTTCCAGCCGCAACCCATCTCTGGGAAACATCCACACACACTACGGACAATTTAGCCTACCCAATTTACCTGTACCGCATCTCTTTGGACTGTGGGGGAAACCGAAGCACCCGGAGGAAACCCACGCGAAGGCAGGGAGAACATGCAAACTCCACACAGAAACACCAACTGAGCTGAGGCTAGAACCAGCGACCCAGCGACCTTCTTGCTGTGAGGCGACAGCACTACCTACTGCGCCACTGCCTCACCCACAATCAGCAAACAATGCAAAAGAAAATGACAACGAGATGCTGCGTGCCAGAAACTTGTATTATTGTCAGCTAAGTGAAGGAGTCGTTCATAACGGAGATTCATTCTCAAACGAATCTCTCCCTCCGTCAGGTCAGTATAAGAAGTGAAAGCAGTAGAGGAGCTGTGTTTCAGGACATGGATTAGATCAAATTTAACAGGGAGGGTGGATAGTACATTTCCATACACACAAACACAAGCTCTTTGTCAGGAACGCATGTGCGATCACTTATCTATCAATGTAGAAAAGTGATCTAAAATTATAATGTTTGTAATTAAATAAAAATTGCATACTGACCTCCGGGAAAACTCCTGATCATAGATATATGTGTATATGTGTATATCTCTGGCCTTGGATGGCCACAGTCCTCCACTGCAGCTTGGTGCCGCATTCATTTCAAAGGAGCGCTACCCTGTAGCAAGATGGCGGCGCTATTGACACATTTCTTCCAATATACAACAACAGGGTAGGCGACATCCAATGTATATATCTATGATTCGCATGATACATGTCGTAGGATGTCTATTCACATCTTTGCAGTAACTTAACATTAACCCCCCCCAAACACACACACACACTAGTGACCATCTCTCAGTAATTAGCATAAGATGTTAGTCTTGATTGTTAATCTGCCACTATGTTGACACACAGCATTTGTAGCTCCGCCCTCTTTTAAAAAAAGCACAATCTCATTTGAATTTAAAGCAGCAGTCACCGAAATGCCACGATTCGGATCAAAGCCTACAAGGGGCAGCTTCAGCAAGTTATAAAGCTGTGCTAAAACTTCATATACACACTCTAGAGACATTATTTTAAAGAGCCCATATTATGGGTTTTTGAAAATTCCCCTCCATGTAGTGTGTAACACAGCTCTAAGTGAAGTAAAGTATCCAGCTAAGGCTTAAATCTGTAAGAATACAGTGTTTAAAACGGTTGATTCATCTATAAAAGAGTCGACTCATAGTGCTTCAAACGAGTCGCCTTGATACCAATACATTAGGTGTTTCGCCATGACGTACGAACGAAACCAAGTTATTCACGTGCACGCGCAAACCCGGGAGATTTCAAACCTGAGGCCCCGCCCTCTGACGCAGAAACCCAGACACACACACCCACAAACACACGCACACACAAACATGCCGGTCGATTGAAGTCACACTGCAGATGGATATTATCGAGTCTCTACCCAAAGATGAAACCTCAGCATTATAGCCAAGCAGTTGGAAACTACTGGAAACTTCTGGAAACTACATGCTACAAAGAATACTTAATCTGCGTTTGTTAAAGGAAGGATCAGTAAAGAGTAACTTACTGCTGGACGTCAGGATGGATTTTTCTTCCTCCATTTCTCAAGTGTAAGTACGTGCGATTAAAGTTGCCTCGTTTATTCTAGCTTGCAAATGTATTTAGTTGTGATTTGTTACTTGTAAGCGCGTGTACTGTATCAGGTTAACTGGCTATATTCTCTTATCGCGTGCAAAGTCACGTTAAAAACGCGACGCGTGCTGCTTTGTTAACGGAACTCTGTGGACGAGGAGAAGTGTGTGTGTCTGTGTGTGCGTGTGCGCAAGCTGTCGTCCGGAGGTGTGTGTGTGTGTGTTTGTGTGTGTGTGTGTATGTGCGCGCGCGCGTTGTCGTCCGGAGCAGGGTTAAGTGTGTGTGTGTGTGTGTGTGCAATATGTGTGTGTGTGTCTGTGAAAAGAGCAGAGTGAGAAGCTAGGAGATCTCCTCAACTGTTTTTGGAGTTTTTGCTCAATAAAATAGTTAGTCGTCTGAATTTTCAAGTCCATAGTCTGTATTTACATTGACCCACGGGCAGCTAAAATCCACGACTACACTATCGAGCGTGCATGAACTGTGATTACTTTTATATTGCTGATTAGCTGTTTGGCTTTTCACTCTCTGACTGAAGGCAGTCGACCAATCGCAACAGACTGTCATTGGTCCAATCAGCGCAGATTAGCTTCGCGCTAAGGAGGGGTTTGGAAACAAATGAATCACTGGACGATTCATACGGGAGTCGCTGGGATAATTAGGTAAAAATAAATGCAGATTATAAGACCATGAAAGTGTTTTTTTGACCTTGCATGCATATTAAACTGTTTTTGGAGACCCTTACAACCAAGATATGACCCTATTTCATGTATAATATGGGCTCTTTAAATTATTTTGTATAAAGGGGCATAATAGGCTCCTTTTAAAATCGCATTTTAGAGTAAAAACACTAATTCAGACTGGTATTTTATTGCATTTTCCGATTTTTCCAATCTCTAACCCAATATTCATAACTATAATAGGCTATTTCTGTTTTCATTTTCCTTAATGCACACTAGTGCATTGTGTACCACTTCACCAAGCAATCTCAGCCTCAGTGATTATAAAGAGGAGCTCACCAGTCTTCATTTCAGTTTGCAGACATTTCTTTTTCATCATAAACTTTGATCTGCATTAAAAATCACACAAAAAAAACACATGATCACTACTCGTTGCATACTGGGATCAATCCTGAAACTTCTGTTTGCATTCAGTTATATAGTCAATTCAATTACATGCAGTCATTTTAAAACTACAGTGTCGTAACTTAAGTTAAAGTTTTATGGTCCAATTATTACATTTCTTTCCACTTCTGCAAGGGTACAAAGTCTTTTCTGCACCCTTTTATTGATTTTTTTTTCATCTTCACCTTTTAGCTGCATCCGGCCTCACATCCTTAGTGTAAAGGCTAAAGTGTGTTCATATCATTGATTCTGGTCTGATATGCTGGATGATGGATTTTTTTTTGTTAACGGTAGGTCACACTGTGTGAAAGTCAACAGGGTTTTTACTCTGATAAGCTGCTATCCTCTGCTGGCTCGTCATAGGTGTGTGTTTTTCACCTTTTCTGCTTGTGCTTTGTAACAACGTGTGTTAAATCCCTGTTTAGACCTGATGTTAAGACGTGTTGTGTTCAGATCACAGAAAAGGGAGACATTAATGCTTTTACCTGGCATTTTCATGGATTACCTTGTCCACTTTTGACCCATGTTCAGATTTATTTCAGGGGAAGCCCATGTGAAAAAAATACTCTAAAAATGTATACACTCACTGGCCACTTTATTAGGTACACCTTACTAGTTCCGGGTTGGACCCTCTTTTGCCTCTAGAACTGCCTTAATCCTTTGTGGCATAAACTCAACAAGGGACTGGGAATATTCCTCAGAGATTTTGCTCCATATTGACATGATAGCATCACGCATGATTCGACACATTCATGATGTGTCACATTCACAATTTATTTTTATTTCTGTTTTTAAAAAGGGAAAACAGTTTTTGTTTCAAGGTATTGTTCACCCAAAAATTCCTCACTTAGGCATTTACTTGAGTGGTTCAAAACATTTATGAATTTCTTTCTTTTATTGAGCACAAAACAAGATATTCTGAAGAATGTTGGAAAAGAACAGTTGTTGACATTCACAGTAGGAGCAAAACATACCAAAAGGTCTATCATTCTTCAGTATATCTTTGTTTGTTTTCGACAGACTGTAGAATGACAAACATGTCAGCACTGCAAAAATGCTTTTTTTTTCTTGTTTTCTTGAAGAGTTTTTGTCTTGTTTCTAGTCCAAATATTTAAGCATTCTTAAACCATGAAGCATTTTCTAGACGAGCAAAACATATTGTCTTGTTTTAAGAAATAATATGTCAAAATTAAGTCAAAATTTATGTCTAAATTAAGTTTTTCCTTAAATCAAGCAAAATAATCTGCCAAGGGGGTAAGCAAAATAATCGTATGCCAAAAAGGAAAACAAGATTATTTTGCTTACACCATTGGCACAACTAAGAAAAGAATTTCAATTAAATCATATCAATTGTCATTTCTGGGTGAACTATTTCTTTTAGAATTTAAGAAAACTTCTGAAAGTTTGCATCTTAGTTGCTAAACAGCTATGCAGACATCCCAATGAGAAACTACTATCATCCAAATAGGGCTGATATCTCTGACAATGAATGGATGGACAAGAATGAAACTTGAGCAACAGAAAACTAATTTTTCTCATCCATTTACAGAGAGCAGATTAGTGATTATGGATGTTTGCCGCATGCTGAAATTAATGTAAACATGTCACAGGCATATATACGCTCATATTCATTATTAGAGTGTTTTTGTAAGCTGTTAACTGGAACTACATTGCTGATGATGTTTAGCAAAAAGAAGGGGTTCATGCTGCAGACCACGTCAAAAATAAACAATTATGGGCCTATACACAAACACTAACTAACTAAATAAACAACTGATCAAAATATATAAATAGATAACTATAAAAACAAATAAATAAAACCAAAATAAATCAATTATTTAAAAAAAATGTTATAAAATAAATAAATGAACAAAATAAATAAATAAATAAAATACAAAATAAATAAAAACAAAATTAATTAATTAATCGATTAAACAAACAAAATTAATAAATACATGAACAAAATAAATAAAATCTAAATGAATAACTAAACAAATTGCCAAAATAAATAGATAAATAAATGAATAAATAAACAAACAAAAAATGAAAAAAATTAATTAAATGAATAAAATACATAAATAAAAAACAAAGAAATAAATAAATAAACAAATGAACAAAATGAATAAGTAGATAAACAACTGAGCAAAATGAGCAAATAAATGAAACCAAAATAAACAAATTGATAAATAAACAACCAAATTGAATAAATAAATACATAGACAAATGAACAAAATGAACAAAATAAATAAATAAACTAAACAAATGAACAAAATGAATAAAATAAATAAATAAACTAAACAAATTAACAAAATAAATAAAATAAATAAATGAAATAAACAAATGAACAAAATAAATAAATAGGTGATTAAATAAATGAACAAAATAAATGAATAAAAAACTAATTAAATAAACAAATAAATAAATGAATAAAATAAATAAATAAATGAACAAATAAATTAAAAAACAAAAAAATTAAAACAAAATAAATAAATAAATAAACAAAATAAATTAAAATAAAGAAATATATAAAGAAATAAAAAACTAAATATATAACTAAATAAATATTTTTTTTGGAATTAATGACAGATTTTGTGACAGGCTTTCTCAAAATGTCTGGCATTATTTGCTTCAGCTCTTGTGTTTTGCTATTAAAAGCATGAATCGTGACCTAAACTAAAGTCACCAACGTTTTTAATGCACAAGATAGTGCTTTAGATGCCAATATACAGAGGTGATGAAAAAAACATTCACCAAAAATAATGAATTCAGACTGCAATAAAATCACCAACATCCCCTCATAAATGCTGACAATTGCTCAAGTCTGCCTGAGAAACAAATACCATCGGAATAGAGCTTTAGATGCTCCATTCATTCAATGCATGATGTAATACATGCAATTTCAGAACTTTGTGGATTTAGGTGATAAAATACCCAGCGGCCTTCCAGTGACCCCGCAGACTGACAATCACATTGAGGAAACAAAGCCACTTTACACCCTCAAAACAGAAGTGAGGTTTTTTTTGTTATATTTGTGGAGGCATAACCTAGAATAATAAATCCTGTTGTCTTGTTTGTATGGGGTGCCATACTTTTATGTACATGATTTGGCTGCTTTGAGCTGAAACATCACAATCCTTGAGGGTTTTTTTAGACAACTTAATTGTTTTATGTTCAATCCAGCCTGATCTCACAAGCACACGCAAGTACTTTACGTTTTGCCAGTTTAGTGGTAATTCGTACGAATTCGTACAAGTTCAGTCGTACGAAAATGTACAATTTTAAATAGGAGGCGTGGCACCTAACCCCACCCCTAACCCCAACCGTCATTGGGTGATAAGCAAATCGTACTAAACTGTACAAATTAGATCGTACAAATTAGCCACTAAATTTAAAAGTTACGACTAGCCGTAAGATTGTGTTGGTTCAATGCACTTAAATTTGTAAAAACAATTAAGTTAATTTAACCGTTTGAGTGAATTTGAAGGAATTAATTTTTTACAGTGTCTTTTGTAGTCTGTCCTTGCAAAAAGTTCATTGTTTGCTAACATTGCCAGTGTCCTAATCTGGGGTCCATTCTACGTACGTGGATTACTCAGTTAGCTGGACTTAGATATTGACGATTTGACATGATCCAGGATCGTTTCGTTCTTCAAAGCTGATCCCAAAGTTGTTGTCATAGCAACAGTTCTGGTAGATCAAACCTGGTCAGGAGCAGGTTCAATTCATATAAACAGGATTAGATCTGCTCAGTTCAAGTAAAGATAATACAGAAAGTATGTTCCCAATTCTGATATTTTCTTACAGTAGTAGTTACACCTGGGAAAATGGTAAATATTTTTTAACTATATAAAGTTATGGTTATTAATAAAATAAATAAAGTTATACATATTAATAAAACGTATGCAATCTGTACCCTCGAAATGAAAGTACAAAGACTGCCACCTGGTGGTGCAAAGAGAAAACTTATTGATAAGAACATTTTAGATCGCTTTAATACAAATTGTGTATAATAGAAATGCACAATATGTGACTTTTTTTTAAAGCAATAATACATTAATGCAGTCATAAACATGTTTCGATAGTTAATATGCCGGTGATTTGATGCTTCACAAAAGTTGCAGACGCCTTTACCAATGTCCAAATGCTTTTGTAAACAACCAGTTATTCTTTACACCGATTAAAAAAAACGGCTACTATTATAAAGAAAATCTTTTCTAAATGTAGAATCGATGCTACGCATCGATGAATTTGCTCTTCAGTGTTTGAACTCTCAGTAATGATTAAATCACACTGAACTGAGCTAAACTAAACTGAACTGAACTTAAACACTAAAACCTGAACCACACTGTTCCAGTTACTATGACCATTTATGTGAAGCTGCTTTGACACAATCTACATTTTAAAAGCGCTATACAAATAAAGCTGAATTGAATTGAATTGAATAGAACTAAATACATTGATTTGCATTGAAATACATTATGAATACTCTTGACACATGAAAGTGTAAAGCCGGCAGCTCACAACAAATGTGTTATTGCGTGTCATATTTAACAAACCGTTTACTGCTAATTTGATGTATTTTTGCTCACATGGATAATTGAATATTAATCAGATGATGTCATTACGATGCTGTGCCGTCAGCCAATCGTTGCATTGCTGATCATGATTTCGAGGATCGCTAGATCTGTCCTTCACAACACACGCAGCGATCTCAGAACAGTTCATCCAGCCTAATCTCACGAGAAAACGTAAGTATTTTACGTTTTGACAGTTTAGTGGCTAATTCGTACGAAATGGTACGATTTTAAAAAGGAGGCGTGGCACCTGACCCCACCCCTAACCCCAACCGTCATTGGGGGATAAGCAAATCGTACTAAATTGTACGAATTAGATCGTACGAATTCAAACGAATTAGCCACTAAATGAAAAAGTTACGAATTGCCGTGAGATTGTGTTGGTTCATCCAGACATTTTAATCTGATTCGCGAACTTGTTTGAAGAACCAAATTAGCCAGAGATCAGTTATCAAGATGAACAGATCCAGGAAATGCCAAATCATCTTTTAAACGAGGTACGAAGAACGGACCCCTGGCTGGAATGGAGCAGTTTATGTCATGATTAATATTTGTACCTGATCACATGAAGTTTAACATTAGACATCTGATGGAGGTTCAAACGACGTCTATTATACCGATGAGTGCAATATAGACATCAGTGCCTCAAGCCAATCAGAGCACAGCACAACTAACCCTAACAGACTGTGAGGAGGTGCTATACATGTAAAACCAAGACTTCATTAAAAAGGCATAATTGGACTCCTTTTAAGCCTGCAGGGCAAACATCCAGTAATGCATTACAATTATCTAGCCGTGAGGTCATAAATACATGCATTAGCGTTTCTACCAGACACCGCATGATAATGTTTTTAAAGACGTTTTGTCAGTCCTCAAGTGAGCATTTTCTAATCTGTGATAATATATGATCACATTATTCAGATAAAGTGCCATTAAAGAAGCCTGCCTAATGTTCATAGACCATTTCAATGTGGCCATGTCATTAGCCTATGAACATTTCCTGCTAGTTATCAAACTATTTTATACCTGTAACAAGAGGCGATTCAATCATGACTTAATGTTTAAAAAGCTGTCATGACATTAATATGTGGCTCTTTTTGGATTCTCAGAAGCTGTAAAAATATGTTGGGACCATTGTTTTTGTTTACATCCCTCAAAATTATCTGTAATGCTAAGTTAGCATTTGTCTTTGTATTTGGACTGGTATGATAAAAGTGTTGCAAAGCTACATTTGCCAGCTCTGTAACAATATTCAACAGAATTATATGGTTATATGGAGAAAAGCAAGTCTTCAGCGCCATCTGCTGTATCAAGAGAAGACTGTGAGGATGAAAATAAGGTATTTATCGCAGTTTTCCAACTGCTTACACACAAAATATTTACATGTCAGACAATTTCTGAAACATCTCACTCCAAATGCAAAACTACACTTAAAATCTCCAAAACCAGAAGCTATTTCTCAGGCTTGAACTCAGTTTTCAATAGTGTAACCGAGTACAGGGTCCGCCTAAACACTGAAACATACAAAACAACAAACGGAGGCGACTGAACTCTCATTTATTCTAAACAGTTTACTCTCACACTTCAGTACCTGCAGTTCCTGTGCGCATGACCATAAAACCCAGCTAAACCCTATGGGCAAAACGCATATAGCCTATTCATCAAAACCTGAAAATGTTGCTTGGACCTCATAAATACAGTCATCATATTCATAATTAATTATTTGTGCTACATTTTAAAATATATTTTGCATGTATATGACATATTCCTCCGCCTATCACAGTTTGAGAGCCACTGCTCTATACAACAAGCTAATGTAAACAAGCTAACGATGAGTAGTTGTTTAATCGCTCATAGCAGATTCATGGAAAATTACATCAGTAATCAGCATTTTGCCGCATCTAATTAAAAAAAAAACTACATTAAAGAGAATTACTTCATATAAAGTGATAAAATACCATACTTACTGGAGTTCTACATTAATTGTGCCGCATTCACACACCCCAGATAGCAGCTAGTAATCGGCCCGAGCTCGGCTGGAGGCAGGGGGGGGATCTCTGTTTCTAAATGTATTTTTTGGGGGTTTTTTTCTCTTCTTCTTTTTCTCACACAATTACTTCAGATATACATACGTTTTTCACAATAGAGAGTGCGGTTTTTATAAATATTATTTGGTTTGTGTGATATGGGGTAGGATTGTAGTTACTATTAAGGGAGAACTTAACATGTTTGGTTTATATAACGGTGAAATGAGTACATGAACAGATTTCACTGCTAAAAACATCCATTTCTCTCTTAAATTAATGAAATGGAGTTCTACACAATGGGATATTATGCTTAATTGGTTTTATATTAGAGTAATCAGTATCAAAGAAATTTAACATCATATGTTCAGATGCAATTTTTGCAATAATTCAAAGAAGGCATACCAAATTGTATTTTAGTTTTTTTTTTGTTTTGTTTTTTGGAGGTTGTTATTATTATTTGTTAAATTTAAATGTATTTGTTTCTATGCTGCAATATATATATATATATATATATATATATATATATATATATATATATATATATATATATATATATATATATATATATATTTATATATTTATTTATATATATATTTATATATATATATATATATATATATATATATATATATATATATATATATGTATGTATGTATGTATGTGTATATATATATATATATATATATATATATATATATATATATATAGTCCATATTCACTGAGATATGGATAACAATTGTGATTTGTATGCATTTATGCTGGGCATTGAATTTTTAGCATCTACACTGCCCTGTAGTGTACTGTGGAATACTTAACTAAAATGTACCTGTAAGTTCTCAAATGTCGAGCATAATTCAGTGTACTGAACAGTTATGCTAGTAATGTCCACAAGGCGGCGCTACAGTACAGTGTCTCCTCTCAACCAGCTCTAAAACACCATGGGCATTTGCAGATGCGTCAGTGTACGCCTGACTAACACAGTTATATCGCTGTAAAACTCTGTCATCATTTACTCATCCTTCACTTGTTTCAAAACTATTTGAGTTTCTTCTGTTGAGCAAATGGCAAGACGTTTTGAAGAAAGCTGGAAACCTGTAATTGGCTCCCATAGAGTTTGTTTTTTCTACTATGGAGTTCAATATCGTCTCTTGTGTTCAATAGAAGAAAGAAACTCATAAAGGGTTGGATCTACTGGAGGGTAGTAAACTGGTAGTGCATTTTTAGGGTGAGTCATCCTTTTAAGAACAACAAAACAATCGAGGAATAACAGGGCCGGAGTGGGACTCCTTTTCAGCCCTTGAGTTTCAAGCCTAGACCAGCCCACCTCAGTTCACAATTGACTATATTAAAATAAGGTCATTTCCCATTCAGTTCTAATGACACTATATCATGTCTTTTTCAAGGACACAGCTGCTTTAGAACATCAAATGTTTTTCATAAATATGAGAACATTAATTCTTTATAGATATCTAGTCTTTTGTAATGGTCGTCACACAAAAAATAAAATATGTACCCCTACATAAGTAACCCATACAGTATTATATACTAAAAAATATAATAATAATAATTTACTCAGGTGAGGTTCGATCAGGTCAGCTGCGTCGTAACGCGTCGTGCTAACCACTGCACACGACATTTGGACACGATTGTCGGAATACGCCCCCTTGTGGCAGCCGTACAGTATTTTCAGTGTTGTCGTGCACCACGGAGGAGAAGCTGATTCTCACGGTGTCCGAAATAAATAAGGGTAAAAGCAAGAACCTTTATTCTCTGTGCGTTTACACGGTTTAATAGATGAATGAATTTTAGAAACTCATAGACCGTTAAAATATTGGAGGGAATGTGGAGACAACATTAAAATATATATTTTTTTATTACTTTCTTACTTACATTTATGAACAGAAAAGTTTTTTTTTTTTAATATAGACTTTTTATAATTCCAAAAATAACCAAATAAACTCCTATTTCTCATCTTGCGCGCACGGATTGGACAACACTGGAATACATCATATCCGGTCAGCAGGTCGCATACGGTCTAGTCGCAGGAGTTCAAATATTTCAACGGATCCGCAACTCAATTGGGATCCGAAGTTTCCACATACGGAGATGATCGGAACTCAGCGCAGCTCCCGGACTACTCTCCATTGGAAATGAATGACTTCCGGTCTGTCGCTTGTCGTTTGTCGTGTGCAGTGGAAAGGAGGCTTTAACTGATCATTGACACGACTGCGATAATAAATGGTTTCTATGTGTTTTTCAGTCATCTTAGGTATTTTCATAAGAAAGTTGATTTATAATTCCATGCTAACTCCCAACAGTCCATCAGTTCCCAAAGGATGAAATCATGCACCGCCTTACTGTTTTTATTTTATTTCTGCATTGTTTCAATTGGATGTACCTTACAATAGATGTAAAAAGGACAATCTTAACTTTCATTTCATGGCGACTTTAAAGATTCGTTCATAATTTAGATTCATTTTGGCTTAGCTAAAACTAGCTGGTGGCACATTGAGTAGCGCTGTCGCCTCAAAGCAAAAAAGGTTGCTGGTTCGAGCCCCTAGCTGGGTCTGTTGGCATTTCTGTGTGGAGTTTGCATGTTCTCCCCGTGTTGATGTGGGTTTCCTCCGGGTGCTCCGGTTTCCCCCACAGTCCAAACATATGCGCTATAGGGGAATTGGGTAGCTAAATTGTACGTAGTGTATGGGTGTTTTCTGGTACTGGTTTGCAGCTGGAAGGGCATCTGCTGCGTAAAACATGTGCTGGATAAGTTGGCGGTTCATTCCACTGTGTCGACCTCAGATTAATGAAGAGAGTAAGCCAAAAAGAAAATGAATGAATGAAAGAAACTAGGCTTCATAATGCGTTCAAGCGTCTGTTGGGTGTAGCCGAGTGTATTCCAGCACCTCACCCATCTGGAGCAGACCCCCACCTCACACCACCAGCTCTGCATCAATCCAGCAGAGGTCAAGGCCTCGTGTGTTTCCTGCGTGGAGGAAAATGTGTGGCATTCTGTGCATTGCTCCGTGTTAAATCTGGAGCTTTCCTCTGTTTGTGTCTGTCAGATGCATGGGAAGATGGAGCCGTGGTGGGTAACAGCACCTCTGCGCAGATAAGCATCAGATCCTGTCTCTGAAAACTTCATTCCTGCTGGATCCTGAAGATTTGAAAGGAATGAATGGTGTAGAAAAGACTTCAAGCTTTGAATAACATGATTACAAAGCTAGAAGAAAACGTAGATTATTGTTTTGTGTTTTTTTATACAAAGGCAAAATTATTAGCCCTCTTGTAAAATTGTGATGTTTAATGGAATTTTTTTTCAACACATTTCTAAACATAATAGAGTTAATAACTCATCTCCAATAACTGCTTTCTTTTATCTTTGCATTGATGACACTAAATAATATTTGAATAGATATTGTACAAGATACTAGAATTCAGCTTAAATTGCCATTTTTAAGTTAATTAGGTTAACAAGGCAAGTTAGGCAATTCATTGGACAACAGTGTTTGGTCATTATTATTCCAGCCAAACTTTCCAGAAATAAAATAATAATAGGAAATATAATTGGCAGCTGAACATCATCTATTTGTTTGTTCGTTCCTTCGTTTGTTTGTTTACATGAATTTATTTTATGCATTTGCCAGATGCTTATAATCAAAGTAATTTCATTCATTTTAGCTTTAGAATATCACACTTCTTAGGCTTATTGTTGAACTGAATAAACTAAATAAAAAAATAAAACAAACAGAATAAAAAAGTAGAACAAAACAAAACAAAATTTAACTCAATTTAATAAAATTTAACAAGTAAAATAAAATAAAACAAATCAAATAAAATAAATCAAACAAAAAAATAAAGTAAAATAAAACAAAATTAAATTTAATTTGATTTAATTAAATTTAATGAAGCAAACAAAATAAAACTAAATAAAACAAATAAAATAAAGTAAAAAAAACTAAATTAAATTTAAATTATACAAACAACATAAAGTAAAATAAGTCAATCAAAATAAAATAAAGTAAAACAAAACAAAACTCAATTCAATTCAATTAAACAAATAAAATAAAATAACTCAAACAAAATAAATGAAAATGAAAAAATACCTAACATAATACATAAAATTTATCATCTTTCTCTCTTCTGACCAACATTATCAAACACTTGATATTTTACCTTGTTTTAAACAATGTTTTGGAGTCTGGTTTTAATTTCTCAAAGAGAGTCCAAAAAAAGACCAGGGGTCTCAGGTAAAAATCTGCACGTTTCCACACCCGTTTTGTGCCCTTGCAAAGGTTGTGATCTATAAAAATAAAAAAAAATTGTTGAATTGTTTTGTAGAACATTGAGTTCGGCTCTTAATGCAGATATGGTTAATTTCTCATTGGTCAGGAATGCCTCAAGGGTATATCTCAGACAGGTAGGTGGTTTGCACAGAGATTGTTCCTAAACAACCCCTGCAAATATACTTTTAGACATAACTTGATTGTTTTCTTCATTGTCACAGTAATATGTTGTACATCAATGGAGCAAACAATACATTCACACAAAACAAATCTGAGCTGACATGGACTAACTAATAAATCATTGACAAATTTTATATATAAATTTGACTAATGGCACCATAAAGAGTTGCATTTACCAAGTATGTAAATGTGGATACATGGTGTTGTGTGTAATCTTAAAGGGACAGGTCTCCCAAACATGTGAATGTCATCATTTACTCATCCTCCACTAGTACCAAACTTGAGTTTCTTACCAAAATTGCCAGTCAGTTCCTGTAAATTTGACAGTACTTTTTTTAAGTTTACTATATATTTTTTCACATTGGCTGTTCTGTAAAAGAAAGCTGTGTCTTAAATGTGCTTTAATCAATCAATTAATTAATAAATAATCCATTGTACATCTTTCTCTTTCAGCTTCTTTTTATTGTAGTCTCATTAACTGCAGTGTAATGTTTAACCAGAGGGAAACATTGATAGTTTTATAACACTCAAAGATACTCAACGGAAATACTGATAGTTTTAATTCACTACTGTTAGAATAGCAATAGGGCGAGGCAGTGGCGCAGTAGGTAGTGCTGTTGCCTCACAGCAAGAAGGTGGCTGGGTGGCTGGTTCGAACCTCGGCTCAGTTGGCAACTCTGTGTAGAGTTTGCATGTTCTCCCTGCTTCGTGTGGGTTTCCGCCGGGTGTTCCGATTTCCCCCACGGTCCACAGACATGCGGTACAGATGAATTGGGTAGGCTAAATTGTCCGTGTGTGAATGTGTGTGGATGCTGTGTAAATACTTGCTGGAGAAGTTGGCAACCCCGGATTAATAAAGGGACAAAGCTGACAAGAAAATGAATGAATGAGAATAGCAATACTTTGCTCAACACAGTTAAAAAAAACAAAAAACCTTTTAAACAAATCAACAGTCCACCCAAAAGTGAAAATTCTGCCATCGTTTACTTGTTTCAAACCTTTGTGTGTTTCTTTATTCTGCTAAACACAAAAGAAGATTCTCTGAAACATGTTGGAAAGAGGCTACCATTGACTTCCATAAGATTTGTTTTTCTTATATGGTCAATGGTCACACTATCAGAAATAAAGGTACAGTAGCTGTCACTGGGGCAGTACCTTTTCAAAAGATACATATTTGTACCAAAGGAGTCCACAATAGTACCTCAAAGGTGCATATTAGTGCCCAAATGTACCTAAAATGTACCTTTGAAGAACCATTTTGGACCCTTCAGGTACAAACTTGTATCTTGTATCTTGTATATGTATCCCTCTATTAACAAACTTCAATTAGTACAAAATGCAGCAGCCATTCTGACCAGGTTCTGACCAGGTCTAGAAAATATGATCATATCACCCCAATTTAATCCTCCTTACACTGGCTGCCTGTTAAGTTTCGTATTGAATTTCAAATATTACTTCTCACCTATAAAGCTCTAAATAATCTAGCTCCTGTTTATCTAACCAACCTTCTGTCTCGCTACAAACCAATTTGCTCTTTAGGATCTCAAAACTCAGGGGTTCTGGTAGTACCTAGAATAGCAAAATCAAGTAAAGGAGGTCGAGCCTTCTCTTTCATGGCTCCTACACTCTGGAATAGCCTTCCTGATAACGTCCGAGGCTCAGACACACTCTCCCAGTTCAAAACTAGATTAAAGACCGATCTGTTTAGTAAAGCATACACTCAATGCATCACCTAGCGGGTTCCACACAGGCTTCTGCATCTTGCTTATATACACTATGAACAGCAGCTACGCTAATTATTCTCTATTTTCACCTGGGGATACTCATCCCGAGGTCCTCAGATTATGCGGAGTCACTGATTGGATCCAAGACCAGCGACGAGATGATCCCAAGGATTCCATATCCGGGACTAGGCCATATCCTGAGCTGCTGCTGCGCTGATGGTCGTGGGGAGTGGAGAACATGAGTCTGATTCCAGCGACGCTCCAGGGACAGACAAGTCTTCGCTGAGGCCATCTTCCAGCCTCAAACACGGCGACTGAAGCTCTGCACAAGACTTTTGGCCAGCGGAGAAATTAAAATGGTCGTGCCCAACTGAGTCTGGTTCTCTCAAGGTTTTTTATCTTCAATCCCATCAGGTGAAGTTTTTTTTCCTCTCCGCTGTCGCCACTGCCTCGCATGGTTCAGGATTGGTAGAGCTACGCATCGATGAATTTGCTCTTCAGTGTTTGAACTCTCAGTAATGATTAAATCACACTGAACTGAGCTAAACTGAACTGAACTGAACTTAAACACTAAAACCTGAACCACACTGTTCCAGCTACTATGACCATTTATGTGAAGCTGCTTTGACACAATCTACATTGCAAAAGCGCTATACAAATAAAGCTGAATTGAATTGAATTGAATCTTTTGAAAAGGTACTGCCCCCGTGACAGCTACTGTACCTTTATTTTTGAGAGTGCAATGAGCTTTCTTCAGAATATCTTCTTTAGTCTTCAACAGAAGAAAGAAACTCATTTGAAACCACTTAAGGGAGAGTAAATATTGAGTCATTTTTATTATTTAGGGGTGAACTATCCCTTTAAGGGTTAAACATGATTTGCTAAACACCATAAAATGTAATGCTGTGTTTCTCTAAAGTAAAATACGGTCATTAATCAGTCAGGACCTTGGTGGTTCTCTGCCCACACGCGTACAGCAGAAGCTGGAGAACACTTTATCACTGCTGTGTGGAAATATTGCATTCCTTGTTTTTAAACTAAACAGTCAGACATGGAGAAGTGTGGTAACATGGACGTGTGCTGATTAATGGGACATCCTAACAACTTTAGGTACTAAAAACCTTCCTGTTACGTTAATCCGAGAACATTCGAAATGTGCTGATTTTTCAGACAATCTGTCAACATTATTGTTTGGTTATAACAATTGCAGGTATGGCAGGTAAAATACAACCCCAAAAAAGTTGGGACAGTATGGAAAGCACAAATAAAATAGAAAGTATTGATGTCTAAACTTACTCAGACTTGTATTTCATTGCAGACAACACAATGAACATTCTTTAATGTGATTTTTATTTATTTATTTTTATTCATTCATTTTCTTGTCAGCTTAGTCCCTTTGTTAATGTGGGGTTGCCACAGCGGAATGAACCGCCAATTTATTTTTACGCAGCAGATGCCCTTCCAGCCGCAGCCCATCTCTGGGAAACATTCACACATACATACATACACACACACACACACACACACACATACATAATACACTACGGACAATTTAGCCTTCCCAATTAACCTGTACCGCATGTCTTTGGACTATGGGGGAAACCGGAGCACCCGAAGGAAACCCACGAACGCAGGGAGAACATGCAAACTCCACACAGAAACACCAACTGAGCCGAGGTTCGAACCAGCGACCCAGCGACCTTCTTGTTGTGAGGCGACAGCACCACCTACTGCGCCACAGCTTCGCCCTTATTTATTTTTAATAAACATTTTTCAATTTTGGTTTTGAGCAGTAAAGCATTCACCACTATGTAATGTTGCCATTCCTTTTCACAACACTTAAAAAACATTTAGGGACTGAAAACACCAAGTGATGAAGTGTTTCAGCTGCAATTTAGTCCCATTCTTCCTGCAAACAAGTCTTACACTTCAAAATGCACCACACATTCTGTATTGGAGACAGGTCAGGACTGCGGGCAGGCCAGTCAAGTTTTCACTAGCATTTATGGATGTAACTACAATACTAGTGACATTGCTTATAGATGAATGAGGATTATTTATTTTTATTTATTTATTTATTTTGCTTTTGTACAGTTTTATTATACAACGAAAGCACTTTACGCTCCTAAACAAGAAGGATTAAATGAGAAAAGAAGAAATTAATTGATGAAAAAAAGAAACTGAAGAGAGGGGACATTGACTTCTTTTGGAGGAGGTCAATGTTGGCCTTTCTTGGATGCTGCTTTTGTAGCAAATCATAATTACAATCACCTGTTGCATCACCTGTTTTAAATGACATCATCATTTAACCAATTTACCTGATTTGCTCCTGTCCCAACTTGTTTTTAAATGCGTTGCAGGTCTGAATGACAGGAAAGGTGTATATTTAGAAATAAAATAAAGTGGACCAGACAGAACATGAAGGATTTTGTGTTCATATTGTCTGCAATGAAATCAAAAGTCAAAGTAAATTTAGAAATCACTTTATTTTTTTTCCAATTCGGGGAAAGCAATTTACCAGTAACTTATTGTAAAATCAATCAATGCTAAAAACAAATACTGTATTTACATTTACAGTACAATTTATCTTGCTGTATTTGTATGTAGGTTACAGTGTTGCAAATCATTACTGTGAAATACACAGTGGTTTTCACAATGCAGCTTTAAAATACAGTAACATGCTGCATAACTATCCACCAGTGAACACAGCTGAACAATAAAACTATGTAAAGTATACGCCGTTAACAAGTTACTGTAGAAATTACAGTAAGATACTGGCAAACTGCAGGTACAGCAGTTCACCAGTATCTTACTGTAAGTCAGTTAAAGTAAAATAATATATTTACATTTACGGCAATATTTATCTTGCTGTATATGTATGCACAGTATTGCATATCATTACTGTAAAATATACAGTAATTTTCACAATGCGACTTTAAAATACAGTAACTTACTGCATACAGTAACTCTCCTACAGTGAATGCGGCTGAACAATAAAATAAAGTATACGTCATTAACAATTTCCTGCAGAATCTACAGTAACTTACTAACAGCAGCTTACCAGTAACTTACTGTAAATCAAATAAAGCAAAAATACTGTACTTACATTAACAGCACCATTTATCTTGCTGTTTATATATATGTGTGTGTGTGTGTGTGTGTGTGTGTGTGTGTGTGTGTGTGTGTGTGTGTACAGTATTGCAAATCATTACTGTAAAATATACAGTAATTTTCACAATGCGACTTTAAAATACAGTAACTTACTGCATACAGTAACTCTCCTACAGTGAACGCAGCTGAACAATAAAATAAAGTATACGTCATTAACAATTTCCGGCAGAATCTACAGTAACTTACTGGCAGCAGTTTGCCAGTAGCTTATTGTAAATCAATTACAGCAAAAATACTGTATTTACATTTACAGCACCGTTTATCTTGCTGCATATGTGTGTAGGCTACCGTATTGTATGTAATATGTAAAATATACAGTAATTATCACAATGCAACTTTAAAATACAGTAACATACTGCATACAGTAACTCTCCTACAATAAACACGGCTGAACAATAAAATAATGTAAACTAAATTAAAGCATACAATGTTAACAATTTCCTGTAGAATTTACAGTAAATTACTGACAGCAGCTTACCAGTAACTTACTGTAAATCAAATAAAGCAAAAATACTGTACTTACATTAACAGCACCATTTATCTTGCTGTGTATATATATATGTGTGTGTGTGTGTGTGTGTGTGTGTGTGTGTGTGTGTGTGTGTGTGTGTGTGTGTACAGTATTGCATATCATTACTGTAAAATATAAAGTAATTTTCACGATGCGACTTTAAAATACATTAACTTACTTCATAACTCTCTAGAGTGAAAACGGCAACTAACTGTAAAACAATTACAGCAAAAATACTGTATTTACATTTACAGCACCATTTATCTTGCTGTATTTGTATGTAGGCTACGGTGTTGCATATCGTTACTGTAAAATATACAGTAATTTTCACAATGCAACTTTAAAATACAGTAACATACTGCATAACTATCATCCAGTGAACACAGCTGAACAATAAAACTATGTCAAGTAGTATATATACTGTTAACAACTTACTGTAAAATCTACAATAACTTTATGGCAGCAGTTCGCCAGTAACTTACTGTAAAATCAATTACAGCAAAGTACTGTATTTACATTTACATCACTATTTATCTTGCTGTATATGTATGCACAGTATTATTACTGTAATATATACAGTAATTTTAACAATGCAACTTTAAAATACAGTAACATACCGCATAACTCTCCTCCAGTAAATTACTGTTAATTACTGTGTTACATTAGCAGTGCATATGCAGGCAATTGAGACCCTACATGCAGACGTTTTTGAGGGTCCGCGCTGAAATGAGACAAACACTTATCAGGTGTAGTGAATCTTTTTCCCGCGGGAATATCTGACATACTTGGATAAGTGGGCAGCCGAATGCTTGCTCTCTGTGGTTTCATGCTCACAATGACAGGATACGGGGTTAGAGCAACATCCATGTTCTACACCTCCTTTAAAACTTTTTTTTTTTTGTGAAATGTGCTCAATGCAATGTTTCCTCTTTCGCAGGTTGCTTCCTGTTTTATTTAGGGCCGCTTGTGTTTTTATACAAGATTATAAGAGATAATGTTTTACAACGTACTAATCAAGTCTACGGTGTCTATATAATAATTTTATTTGTGACGTTTCAGGCGCATATGTAGAGGAAATAACATTTTTAAAGTATTATTTACATGGCAGTTCTGCTTAAGGGACATGAATATGCAGACTTTTAAAGACAAATCAAAGCAGATGTTTATTGAAATATTTATCGACCCTGTGTAAACAACTGAAAAGCAAAAACAATACCGTCATGACCGCACAAGTGTATTCCAGTATGCGCTCAGTGTATTCTCAGTGTGCGCAATTACTTGACTACCCAAAAACAATGGTGGAGTACAGGAGTGTTTGTTTTTTGTATTGTTTTGTTTTTAGCCCATTTTATATCAGGTATCCCCCTACCCCCCGTGGTAGAGAGTTCCAGAGCTTGGGTGCAATAACACTAAATGATCTGCCCCCCATTGAAGAGAGGCGGTACCGAGGGACAGCGAGAAGGCCAGAGTCAGCAGAACGTAAAGAATGAGTTGGGGTGTAGGGGACAAGCATGTTGCACAGATAGGAGGGTGCTAGGTCATTTAAGGATCTAAATGCAAGGAGGAGAATTTTAAATTTAATGCGGTATGCAACCGGGAGCCAATGGAGATCGGACAAGATTGGGGTTGTGTGAGCAGAACGTTTGGTACATACATAGAGAAATAAGTAAAATAATAGAACATGTACCAGCAGCTTATTACAAGCTTTTTCTACACTCTCAGAAATAAAGGTACGCGAGCTGTCACTGGGGTGGTACCTTTTCAAAAGGTACACATTTGTACTTGAAGGGTTCATATTGCTACCTTAAAAGAACATATTAGTACATACTAATTTTAAGAGGAACACTTGGTAACACTTTATAATAACTACACACTATAAATCATTTATTAAGCATTAGCAAATAGTGAATTCATTATCTGTTAAGCATTAACTCTACATTAATAAACGTTAGTAAGCAGTTTATAACTGCAGCTACAAAAGCTCTATTCTTGACTTCTAACCACATTTAAAATGTGCTTAATAATTGTATTTTCATACTTAGTAAATGATTTATTTTTCATTACTAAATTAAGTATCGCATTATTTACAAACCAGTTGTATTAAAGAGTAGTTGAGGGTTTTTAGGATCATTCAGAATGAGTTGGTAAATGATTAATAAAATATTGAAATCAACGTTTATATGTCTTATTATTCAGGCATATATTAATGGTTACTATGTATGTTAATAAATGCTTTATTAACTCAACTTCACCTAGTTTTGTGACCTAATCTAAAGTGAAGACTATTCATGCTTTATAAATCCTTTATAAATGACAAATAAAGGCTCAGTTAAATTCTAAACAGGAAAAATGACATTATTCATGCCTATTCAATTAAAGATACTCAAATGAAACTGTACTTCAAATAAAAAATAAATCTTTGCAACCTGATCTAAAATAAAATCACTGTAGAGTTTAAACATTGCATTTTATTACATTGTTTAATTATTATATTGTTGTTTTATCCAGTTTTGTTGTATTTTGACACTCCTGTTATTTAGAAATGTTTAAACTTTACAGTAATTTTACTTTTTAGAAAAGATTGCAAAGATTATAGTTCATTTGATTCTGAGCCTTTAATTGTCATTTATAAGGGATTTATAAAGCATGAATAGTCCTCACTTTAGATTAGGTCACAAAACTGCATGAAGTTGAGTTAATAAAGCATTTATTAACATATTAGTTGACTATTAGTCTATGCCTAAATAATAAGACATATAAATGTTGACTTTCAATAGTTTATTAATCCTTTACTAACTCATTCTGAATGATCCTAAAAACCCTCAACTACTCTTAAATACAACTGGTTTGTAAATAATGCGATACTTAATTTAGTAATGAAAAATAAATTATTAACTAAGTATGAAAATACAATTATTAAGCACATTTTAAATGTGGCTATAAGTCAAGAGTACAGCATTTGTAGCTGCAGTTATAAACTGCTTACTAACGTTTATTAATGTAGAGTTAATGCTTAACAGATAATGAATTCACTATTTGCTAATGCTTAATAAATGATTTATAGTGTGTAGTTATTATAAAGTGTTACCGAACACTTTTGTACTTTTTGGGTACTAATATGTACCCTTGAGGCATTAATATGGACCATTTAGGTACAAATTTGTACCTTTCGAAAAGGTCCCACCCAGTGACAGATCACCTACCTTTATTTCTGAGAGTGTAGCATAATACACAGCACCAACCCAGACATTATATATCATTTTAAACTATTAAAAATGTTCATAAAATTCACTATTTCTAACTTTTGTAGATTAAAATGTTGTTGGAAGAATGATCAAGCTCCCATAATGCAATTCAAAAGCAGAAATAACACTGAATACAAAAAACTGCTATTTTACAGATAGTGTGTGTGTGTGTGTGTGTGTGTGTGTGTGTGTGTGTGTGTGTGTGTGTGTGTGTGTGTGTGTGTGTGTGTGTGTGTGTGTTCTGGATGTTGTTACTTCTGTATGTTCCCCCCAAAAAAAATCCGACTAAAGGGAGGAGTGTAGTGCAACAGTTGGCGGTTCCTCTGCTGGTTAAAGACATGGGTTGTAATGACGTAGTAACATGTGAAGGGGCACAATAGATCTGAGAGAGCCAAGGAAATGAGAAGTTCCTCTGCGTGCATCTTGTATGCAGTGTCATAAACATCAGGAAACTACCAGCGGCGGCTCCCAAGGGGATCAAGTGCAATCTCTGCTCTACACAATGCCCACGGTGACGTACGGAGCGTCCTTGGAATTTAGGAACAAAAACACAAAGGTCAAGGCAGCGTTAATGAGAGAACAAATGAAAGACGCTCGTATAATTAATTGGAAAAACAGGAGATGGACGGCAAAGAACTGATGTTTAAACTACTTACAGTTGAAGTCAGAATTATTAGCCCTCTTGAATATTTTCCCCAATTTCTGTTTAATGGAAAGAAGCACATTCCTAATCAAAAAAGTTTTAATAGCTAATAGCTGATTTATTTTCTCTTTGTCATGATGACAACACATAATAGTTGACTAGGCATTCTTCAAGACACTAGTATTCAGCTTAAAGTCACATTTAAAGGCTTAACTAGGGTAATTAGGGTAAAGTTAGGGTAATTAGGCAAGTCATTGTTTGACAGTGGTTTATTCTGTTGACAATCGAACACAAATATAGCTTAAGGGGGCTAATAATATTGAAAAGAAGGTAATAATTCGCACTTAATTGCTTCAGATGTTTTTATTTTTACTTTTTCTAACATTTCACAGGTGATAACAGACAAACAAAAAGTTTGATTCATTTCAATCTTGATTTTCAATTTTTTCAGATAGTAACTGTTTCTTTCTTTGTAAAGTCAATAATCAGGAGCATTAGATTCATCGAACAATGGTTGAGAGTTTCACACCATTTTTTACAGAATTCAACATCATCTCGTCCTATCGTTGGTTCTTTCTGGATTCGCAGTCCTCGTGGTATTCGACAATTTCTGTAGTACTCACTTAATGTTTGGGCGTGTAGTTCCATTCGGACTTCTTTTTGTCGGAATGCCAACAGTCTTTGTTCCATTTGTTCTAGCGTTTCTTTAGTCGAGATCGTGGACATAAGTACTTGGCCAGGGAGTAAAATATTTTCCGCATCACCCGTACTGAATGTGAATGTAGCTGATAGTGAATTTTGCTGATCTCTTCGAAAGACATCTTGTTGAACGCTGGCAGCAGGTGTGTAATGAATCACGTGTGCAGAGTTAGAGTGCAAATCATTACCTTCTTTTGAATAATAGTAACGATAAGATTAACGCACCAAACCAGAGAAGTAACTAAAAAAAAAACGCAAGCGCGCAGGACAAACTTTAGTAACTCTGCACACGTGGCTAATAATATTGACCTTAAAATGTCTTTTAAAAAAATAAAAACTGCTTTTATTTTAGCCTAAATAAAACAAATAAGACGTTCTCCACTTCAATTTAGTGTTTTGCTAAGATAATAGCCTTCACACAACTTAAAAAACCTTTATAGTAAATTAAAACATTTAAAAAATGACACTTGCTGCATGTTCAGACTACTTATTTGATGTGACCTAAGACCTGTGAAAAGATGATGCCAACCATAAAGGACCTAAAGGACAACACATTCGAAAAGATGATCATAACCATAGAAGACTCTCAATAATCCTGGACAGGCCGTATCCTGAGCAAATGCACAACACAGGCTCGTTCTGAAAACGTAGCCCTATATACGTTTCTGGAGATCACAAATTATGTAGCCAGAGTGTCATGTTCACCAGCAAACAACCACCAGATGTCGCTGGTAAACACACACACACACACACTTAGGACTACAAATCTGCTGATAAACTACATATTCAGTCATGCCACACACACACACCTGCTCCAAGTCTCCACTGATTAGACTCCCACAGCTGATCCTGCTTCAAGACTAATTACACACAGTATTTAAGCAGCACACACACTCATTCACATTACCGAGTCTTGTTAACTGTAATAGTAACACTACAACGCGTTTTCCTTGTCTTGTTTCTCCGTGTTTTGACCTTAGCCTAGTTTATCCTTTTGTCCTGCCTGCCTTCTGACCTCCTTGCCTGTTATTCGACTATGATTCTGGACTGTCTCAATATACCTGTTTACACCTGTATTGACCATTGCTTCCCTGACTACGATTAAACCTGCATTTGGATCCTCCCTTCTGTTGTTGGTGTCACTCCCCGTCGTTACACAGAGCTACGGATGGCTGCATTTCATCGTTAAAATGAACGCTACGGGGTGATATGATGTCGTTCCTTTTCACTCTTACCAGCTGATCGCTTACAGTTTGTCCAGTAGCTCGACATGTACGTTGGCGGACTTAAGACGTAGAGCGAAGTTGACGATGACAATGGGGTTTTTCTAGCATAATACACAGCACCAACCCAGACAATATATAATATTTTAAACTATTAAAAATGTTCATAAAAGTCACTATTTCTTTTTTTACTTTTGTAGATTAAAATGTTGTTGGAAGAATGATCAAGCTCCAATAATGTACGTCGGCGGACTTGAGACGTAGAGCGAAGTTGACCGTGACAATGGGATTTGAGTCCGGTGAAGAACGGTTCCTGAAAGCAGGTAACACAAAATCATAAGTTAAAAAAATACAAAGAGGTAAATAACAGGGTGAAAATGTGGTAAAATCACATACAAAAAATGTGGTACGTTTTCAGAATGAGCCTGGGTTAACTACTTAGCGAACCTAATTGGCTTATTTATGGAAGAAATTATAAACTTAATTAGGTGGAACCTAGCATTTCAGCTAGCCTCTTGTAAACTTTACATTCTAGTTTAAGGAAGAACTTACGTACAGCTGGTGCACACTGATGAATACCAAAAACAAAGTCTTTGACATTGTCTTTGAGTCTTACAGGTTTTGGGGAGATTACATTAACAAACAGCCCCATCAATGAATTCAATAGAACACTTTTGAGAAGGACATACAAAAGTACTGATAAAATAGCTGACCTGAATAAGGCTTTTATTTGTGTGTGCGTGTGTGTTTTGTGTTAAAAAATGACTGCTTTGAATTTTCTAAGAAACACACAGGAGACGAGACAGAAAAGTTTGGCAGCTCCACTTCTGCGATAAGACAGATAAGGTTTTACTATGATGTTTGACATGTAAACGGCATGTGCGGTGGGGTCAGATCACGCGTACACAATCCTTGGAATGTATAGAAGGCTGACAGAAAACACACATGTACAAATCCAGGCGTAGCGAGAAGATATAAGCCTGTACCGGCTAGTACCAAACACACGATAAGATGGAGAGAAGGAGATGAGATAAGAGTAATGGATGACGTACAGTTTGTTCGTGATTTATTAGCCATACTTGCATTAAATAAGCTGATCATGAATGTTCACATGTTTACTATCCTGCTATAGTGACAATAAAGTATATTATATTATATTATATTATATTATATTATATTATATTATATTATATTATATTATATTATATTATATTATATTATATTATAGTATATTATATTATATCATTATATTATATTATATTATATTTTATTATATTACATTATATTTTATTATATTATATTATATTATATTTTATTATATTTTATTATATTATATTATATTATTTTATATTATATTATATTATAATATTATATTATATTATATTATATTACATTATATTTTATTATATTATATTATATTATATTATATTATATTATATTATATTATATTATATTATATTATATTATATTATATTATATATTATATATTATATTTTATTTTATTATATTATATTATATTACATTATATTTTATTATATTATATTATATCATATTATATTATATTTTATTATATTATATTATATTATATTATATTATATTATATTATATTATATTATATTATATTATATTATATATTATATTATATTATATTATATTATATTATAATATATTATATTATATTTTATTATATTTTATTATATTATATTTTATTATATCATATTTTATTTTATTATATTATATTATATTAAATTTTATTCTATTTTATTATATTTTATTTTATTTTATTTTATTATATTATATTATATTATATTATATTATATTATATTATATATTATTATATCATATTATATTATATTATATATTATATCATGTTATATTATATTATATTTTATTATATTATATTATATTATATCATACTTATCATATTATATTATATTTTATTTTATTTTTTATTATATTACATTATATTTTATTATATTTTATTATATTATATCATATCATATTATATTATATTATATTATATTATATTATATTATATTATATTATATTATATTATATTATATATTAGTGGCACAGCCAACAAATGTGTGTGGAGTTTGCATGTTCTCCCTGTGTTGGCGGGAGTTTCCTCCGGGTGCTCTGGTGTCCCCCACAATCCAAACACATGCGCTATAGGTGAACTGGGCAAGCTTAATTGGCTGTGGTGTATGAGTGTGTGAATGTGAGTGTGTATGGGTGTTTCCCAGGACTGGAAGGGCATTTGCTGCGTAAACATATGCTGGAATAGTTGGCGGTTCATTCCCCTGTGTGCTCAGCTAAATGAATTATTTTCTTTCTTCTTTTGAATCCAAATGAAGGTATTTTGAAGAATGCTGGCTGCACCCATTGTCTTTAATAGTAGGAAAAAGAACAACAGTGAAAGCCAATAGGTCCCAGCAACCAGTATTTATCAAAATATCTTCTTTTGTGTTTGACAAAAGAAGGAAACTCGGTGCCGCTTTATATTAGGTAGCCTTAACTACTATCTACATGCATCAAAAAATAAATACAATGTATTTACTGTGTTCATAATGTATTACAGAACATGTCTGGTGCTCATGTACTGTAATTCACTGCGGCATGTGGGCCAAGCAAAAGCTAGTTATGTGGGCCAGAGCTAGGACAGAGATGTTTTGCTATTTGGGATGATATATGCCTTCAGTGATTCCCTGAAGATAAATACAGAACAATAACACAACTGGAATAGCAGTCACCATTGTCAATCTCATATGAAGCAAGATGACATATGATGACGTGTGCAGGTGCTGTAGTGCTGTCCCAATCCTTACGCCCTATTCACACAGGCCATCAGCGTCAACGCTTCCTATTCACTTTGAATAGGTGACGTCAGTCGTTGCCGAACTGCATTGTGGATCCGTCGGCGCCGCTTCAGAAGCGTTCCTCGCTGCAGAAGTTGGGACTAGCTCAACTTTTCAAGCGCCGATGGAAGCGTCAGCCAATCAGATCGCTGTATGCAAATACACCAGCTAGAAAGTGGCCTATTGCTGGCTGAATTTCATTGGCTGACGCTTCGATGACGATCGTTTCAGCTCCAACTTCAGACACGCCTTCAATTAAGCGTTGACGCTGAAGCCCCGTGTGAATAGGGCGTTAGGGGTACATTTTAAAGTCCTTCCCCTTCACTCTCAGTTTCAAGGGCCAACGGAAGGGGTGCAGAAATAGAATTGGGATCGTGCCTAAAGTGTTACCAAAAAGTTTGTTGAGGGGGTGGACTTTAGGAGTGATGTTTGCTCAGGCCAGTCTTTTGTCTTGTGTTTTTCCAATCAGCAGCTCTGAGCTTGGTTAGATTGGTTGTAAACAGCATCCGTGAACTAATGGCTGTAGAGTTCTTTGAGAGGGTGAACTGAGGTGCCGCAGAAAATATCAATGGCTTCATTGTCGGCAAGAAGATTAGTTAATGGGGGAGGGATGTAGATGCTAAAGAGAAAAACTTAATTCTGAAAAAAGAGAGTAAATCTGCTTAAGAGAAACAAAGAGGGAGTAATCTGGAAGGGCATCCGCTGTGTAAAACATATGCTGGATAAGTTGGTGGTTCATTCCACTGTGGTGACCCCAGATTAATAAAGGGACTAAACTCTTAAGAAAACGAATTAATGAATAATATACAGTGCATGCGGAAAGTATTAGTGCTTCACATTTTCCACATTTCTTTATGTTACAGCCTTATTACAAAATGGATTAATTCATTTATTCCCTCAACATTCTACACACAATCCCCCATAATGACAATGTGAAAAAAAAGTTTTTGAAATTGTTGTTAATTTCTTAAAAAAAAATAAAAAACTGAAAAATCAGATGTACATCAGTATTCACAGCCTTTGCTCAAGAATTCGTTAATGCACCTTTGGCAGCGATTACAGCCTCAAGTCTTTGTGAATATGATGCCACAAGCTTGGCACTCCTGTCTTTGGGAATTGTTGGCCATTCCTCTTTTCAGTAACACTCAAGCTCTATCAGGTTGGATGGGAAGCGACAGTGTACAGCCATTTTAGATCTCTCCAGAGATGTTTAATAGGATTTAGGTCTGGGCTCTGGCTGGGCCACTCAAGGACATTCACAGAGTCATTGTGAAGCCACTCCATTGATATTTTGGCGGTGTGCTTTGGGTCATTGTCCTGCTGGAAGATGAACCGTCGCCCCAGTCTGAGGTCAAGAGCACTCTGCAGCAGGTCTTCATTCAGGATGTCTCTCTACATTGCTGCATTCATCTTTCCCTCTATCCTGACTAGTCTTCCAGCTCCTGCTGCTGAAAAACATCCCCACAGCATGATGCTGCCGCCACCATGCTTCACTGTAGGGATGGTATTAGCCTGGTGATGAGCACTGCCTGGTTTACAAACGTAACGCCTGGCGTTCACTCCAAAGAGTTCAATTTGAGTCTCATCAAAGCAGAGTGTTTAGTTTCTTATGGTCTGAGAGTCCTTCAGATGCCTTTTGGCAGATTCCAGGTGGGGAGTGTCTTCCGTCTGGCCACTCTACCACACAGGTTGGTGGATTGCAGCACAGATGGTTGTCCTTCTATAAGGTTCTCCTCTCTCCACAGAAAAACGCTGCAGCTCAGATAGAGTGACCATTTGGTTATTGATCACCTCTCTGACTAAGGCCCTTCTCCCCCGATCACTCAGCTTAGATAGCCGGCCAGCTCTAGGAAGAGTTCGGTGGTTCCAAACATCTTCCACTTACGGATGATGAAGGCCGCTGTGCTCATTGGAACTTTCAGAGCAGCAGAAATGCTTCTGTAACCTAAGGGGTCTCAGACAATTCCTTTGTCTTCATGCTTGGTTTGTGCTTTGACATGCACTGTCAACCCTGGGACCTCATATAAACAGGTGTATGCCTTTTCAGATCATGTCCAATCAGCTGAATTGAGCACAGGTGAACTCCAGTTAAGCTGCTGAAACATCTCAAGAATGATCGCTGGAAACAGAATGTACCTTAATTTAGATTAGTAAAAGTCTTTGATTACTAAGTCTGTACATGTGATTTTACAGCTTCTTTATTTTTAATAATTTCAGAAAATATTTTTTCACATTGTCATTATGGGGTGTTGTGTGAAGAATCTTGAGGAGATAAATGAATCAAATCCATTTTGGAATAAGGCTGTAACAAAAAAAAATGTGGAAAAAGTGAAGCGCTATCAATACTTTCCAGATGCACTGTACATATATGAACTAACAAAATTAGAATGAAATGATCATAATAATAATAATAATAATACCATTTTAATAACTTTCTAGCTATTAAAACTAACTCTGCAATGTTTATTCACAAGTATTTAATTCATATTTGATTAAAATCACAAATAGTTGTCTGATAAGTACTGAGCACACTCCTCCTATATCTGGTCAGTTTTTTAGAAAACCAGTGTCAACCACCCTAAAATTATCTCTAGTTTGTTGGCTTTGTAAAGATAGTAGCTCTGGCAACAAAGTGAGCACACAAAACACATAATAAAGTAATGAGCAAGTGTTGAGCAACAAGAACTAAAGTTATGTGTGATTAATCTTCTTAATGAATGCTCTTTAAACAGTTTTAATACAGTACATGTTAGCTGTTTTAGCCTTTTAGGCCATAGCAACTGCATTTCAGAATCTGCCAGCTCAGCATGGAATTCATTCCTTCATTCATTTTCTTGTGGGCTCAGTCCCTTTATTAATCCGGGGTCGCCACAGCGGAATGAACCGCCAACTTGCAAGGAATTCAATTAATCTTTATTTCTAATAGCATTTCTACAATGTAGATTGCATCAAAGCAGCTTAAGACAGACGATTACAGTGAATGTAAACTGCGTCAATAGTTTTCAGAGTTGAAGTTCAGTTTAATTCAGTTCAGTGTGGTTTAAATTTCACTGCTGAAAGTCCAAACACTGAAGAGCAAATCCATCTCCATGTCTCAACAAGTCGCAAATGCAAAAACAATAATGGTTAAAAATAATTCTTCTTTCCTTATTTGAGTAAATATAACACAAAACAAAGGATATCCTAGCATGCTGATTGCATGAGATAAACAGCACACAGTATGGCCGCTAATAACATTGAAGGAAAGCCCAATAAACCTGCCGGCCATTAAAGCTGACGGAGTGTTTCCTGCCCCTGACAGCAAGACCAAACACTTTCTTAAGATCTTGTACTTATCTTTAGATTTACAATCAGTTTCCAAAATAAGCTTAATGCCACCTCCCCATCCGCCGCGATTCTATTTTTAAGTATATTTGTCACTATCAAAGATTGCCTGTTTATCACTAAAATCTGAAGGGTCTTCTTGTGGCGCCCTCTGCCATTCATTTTGTTCATTTTCATTCAGCTTGGTTGTTTATTGATCAAGAGCTGCCACGGCGGAATGAACTATTCTGGCATATGTTTCATGCAGCAAATGTTTATGCATACTTAGGGATAGTTCACCCAAAAATGACATTTCATCATTTATTAATTTTCTCGTCGGCTTAGTCCCTTTATTAATCCGGAATCGCCACAGCGGAATGAACCGCCAACTTCTCCAGCAAGTTTTTACGCAGCGGATGCCCTTCCAGCCACAACCCATCTCTGGGAAACATCCACATTCACACACTTATACACTACGGACAATTTAGCCTACCCAATTCACTTGTACCGCGTGTCTTTGGACTGTGGGGGAAAGCACGTGAAAGCAGGGAGAACATGCAAACTCCACACCGAAACGCCAACTGAGCCGAGGCTCAAACCAGCGACCCAGCGACCTTCTTGCTGTGAGGCGACAGCACTACATACTGCACCACTGCCTCGCCAAAATGACATTTCTGTTATTCATATTCAGAACACATATCAAGATAATTTCAACCCAGGCTCATTCTGAAAACGTACCCCTATACACATTTCTGGAGAGCGCCAAATATGTCCCAGGAGCTACGTTTTTTAGCAGTTTATATTTTTGCGAATCCACCAGAGGCCGCTGTGTACGCTTTTTCAGATCTCAGATTTCTCTTGCTAGTGCCATTTGCGCCTGCTGTTCTCACGTAAATCCACCAGAGGTCGCTGACTGTCTGACCGATCGACTGACCCACCCTCCTCCTTCACTAAACCCAATCAATAGTATTTTAAAAAGCACAGATTGACCCGCCCACCCCTTCCCTAAATTCCAGAAAAAAAGCCCTCGACTGATTTTTACCAAGTTTTCAGATTTTACCACATTCTCACCTTGTTATGTTTATTTTTTTCTATAGTTTTACCTCCTTTCTAGAACCATTTCAGATTCGAACCCCGTCAACTCTTCTCTGCATCTCAAATCCACCAACAAACATGGCAAGCCACTCGACAAACTGGTAACAGCGAGAAAGCCTTCCATACCGAGGTAAGCGATCAGCTGGTAAGCACAAAAAGGAATGGCGTCATAACGCCTGTCGCGTTCGTTTTAAAGACAAAATGCAGCCATACATAGCTCTGGCTACATCATTTTTGATCTTCAGAAGTGTATATAGGGGTATGTTTTTAGAAGTAATCTTTGTTGGCTATTTTAGATGAAATCGAAGAGCTCCCTCATCCTCCATAGACAGTAATGGTTCAGAAGCATTGTCAAAACTTTCCATGTGGTTTAACTGTATTCATATGAAGCTTCAAGAACAACCCAGGCTCATTCTGAATACGTACTCCTATATACATTTCTGGAGAACGCTGAATACGTCCCAGGAGCTACGTTTTTCTGCAGTTTTTTTTCTCCTTTTCAGATCTCAAAATTTCTCTTGTGAGTGCGATTTGCGCCTGCTGTTCTCGCGTAAATCCACCAGAGTCCGCTGTCGACTGACTGACCACCCGACCAACTCCCACAAAAAGCTATACAGTCAAAAGAAAACTCATATTTACAGTTGTAGCTTCGTACGGTTACAGATGAAGGGAATTTTTTGACAAAGTGTTTAGTTTCTTTTCTGGACTTTGAACATCTTGGGACCGTTGCTGTCTATAGAGGATGCGGGAGCTCTCTGATTTTATCTAAAATATTCAACATAGGCTCATTCTGAAAATGTAGCCCTTTATACATTTCTGGAGATAGGTACGTATGGATGCATTTCGTCTTTAAAACGAACGCTACGGGACGAGATGCTGCCATGTCTTGTTTGCCAGCTGATCGCTTATCTCCATATGACCTGGACAACTAGGTTTGAGTCCGGCGAAGAACGGTTCCAAAAAGCAGGTAAGACATAAACAGAATCCAAAAAATAAAACAAACAAGTAAAAAAAACAGGGTGAGAATGTGGTAAAATCTGAAAACAAGTTAAAAATCAGGCAAAGGCTTTTCTTGTTCTGGAACGCTTTTGAAAACACCTTTGGATGGGTTTATAGGTGTAACCACGGGCAGTAACACCAACAACAGAGGTAAGATCCACATGCAGGTTTATTCAAAGTCAGGCAAGCAATGGTCAACACAGGTGCAAACAGGTATTTGGAGACAGTCCAGAATCACAGTCGAATACAGGCTAGAGGTCAGAAAGGCAGGCGGCAGGCAAAGAGGCTAACAAGGCTAACGGTCGGTACACAAAATAACAAGACTTGGCAAACTGAAAGGGTGAATGAGTGGCTTACGTAGTGAGTGCAACCAGTTTCTGACAATCCTCAGGTGGTGCGAATGTAATCAGTCTAGATGACTAAGCATGTATGTCAGGGTGAAGTGCATGTATGAATATGTAGTCCAAAGGCGGAAGTGTAGTCCATGGTTGTTGTGAGTGAGAACCAGCGATCTAGTGGAATACGATCGCTGGTAATCGTGACAATAGGTGTGCTTTTTAAAATGCTATTGATTAGGTTTAGGGAATAGGAGGGTAGTGGGAATGGGTCGACAGCGGCCTCTGGTGAATTTACACGAGAACAGCAGGTATGAATGGCACTCGTGAGAGAAACTTGAGATCTGAAAACTGCAAAAACAGAAACTGCAGAAAAACGTAGCTCCTGGGACATATTTGGCGCTCTCCAGAAATGTATATAGGGGTACATTTTCAGAATGAGCGTGGGTTGAAAATCACAGATGGAAAACCCTTTTAGTATTCATTGCAAAAACACTTGAGTGAGTTGTGTTCAAGCATGCCATTGAATGTTTAGACAGCACAACCTCTTGGACAGCAAGCAGTAATGCTTTGAAGCCCTTAGAAGATCAAGAAAAATTTACAAAGCTCTGTTGCTCATCTTGCTGCAACTGTCCGCTGTTTTTCAACACAGTTACCCTAAGATTCTCATGTCAACCTTCATGACAATGGTCTCTCAAGAACTGCATTCCATTGGTTCAGATCTTACCTCCCAAATAAGTCCTTTAGAGTCAGCTGAAAGGGTGAAGTGTCCAAGCAGCAGCATCTAGCAACTGGGGTGCCTCAGGGCTCAGTGCTTGGACCACTTTTCTTCTCCATCTACATGTCATCACTAGAGTCTCATATTCAGAAGCATGGCTTTTCCTATCACGGCAGTGATGATGACACTCAACTGTACCTCACATTCCAGTCTGATGAGCCGATGATAGCTGCCCATATTTCAACACATCTGACAGACATTTCTTGTTGGATAAAGGAGCATAACCTTTAACTCAACCATGCCAAGACAGAACTGCTTGTGTTTTCGGCAAAAGCACAACTTCTTCATCCAGAGAGAGGCATGTTATCTATTTTCAAGAAACCTTGGAGTTGTGATTGATGATCAACTGAATTACACAGACTAGAACTGTTTGGTCCACCTGAATTGTCTTATGCAACATTAGGAAGATTAGACCAATACTATCAGAGCATGCTACACAAATCCTTGTTAAATCTGTTATTTAGTCCAACTTGGACTGTTTTAATACCCTGCTAGCAGCACTATCAATCTAAAAGTACTCTTTAATGTACAATATATGCAAAAAGAGTAACACTGTAGTATAGGAACCAACTCTCACTATTAATTATTAACTTATTACCTGCCTGTTATTAAGATATTGGCTTATTATTAGTGCTTATATATTACATATTTTGAATCATCCTGTTCGTGATGCTTAAAGGCTGATTTATACTTCTGCATCAAGCGCACGCGTATGCTACAGCACGGCCTATGCATGGATGCATAGCCCTTGCCGTGGTCATCAGCGTTGCTGAAGCGCACCTCTCAAAAAAATGTAACTACACGTCCAGTGGCGTAGCGCAAAATGCGGAGACCCCCCTGCAGGGATCGCTGACGGGGCCCCCTGATGAAGTGGGGGGGGGAGATACGTCATACGTCAATTTGCATATCACTGACGTCATCACGTTCTACCGTTTCTGTTTGTTTAACAGCCTATGGTTAATAAAGGGGTATTTATAATTGCACTACACTTAATATAATTATGTTTATTTAACTAAATTTATTGCTGTTTGAATACAGTATGTCATTATCAATGTGTAGTGAATGTGCAGTAATCTCTCATATGTAATAAACTCAGACAAGTTCAGAAACTGTCACTAAAATATCTGTGATTGTAAACAAAAAAAAAGAATAAACGGTCCAATTAAATTGTTAAAATAAAGGAAAAGCAGATCGGTTTGACTGTACGAGGGAAATACCTTCATACTGCCTGTGCTAAATCATTTGTCGTCGGTACGCAGAGGGGTGATCTGCTCTCGGGCTGCAGGTGGGAGAGGCTGCTGTACGAGGACTGACTGGGCCGCCTGTCAGTGCTGTGAGGCGGGGGAGGGGCCGGCGGCATCACACGCAGCTCGTTGAGAAGAGTAGGGACGGTACAGTTATAGACAAATGACAGTCTAAAAAAAATCTCCAATAACACACAAAAAAGGCGCTAGATTTGGTGATAGGGGGGTCTGAAAAGTCGCTAAATCTAGTGACAAAGTCGCTAAGTTGGCAACATTGGCGGCAAGCAATCAGAATGAAGTAGTCCACCGCTTGAGAGGTGTTCAGAGAACACAGACCTGTGTACTTTCTTTCCGACCACAGTTGTTCCCAAGAGTTTGATTATTGCGGTTGCCGGATTATCAATTATTAAAAATCGCGACGATGCGAGGCCCCCTAATCACGCGGGGCCCCCCCGCGGTGCGTGCCCTGCGGGCCCGTCCGCTACGCCACTGTACACATCTCAACGACGCGTATTGCAAGCTCTGTGATTGGTGGGTTGGTATCCCTGACGAGTCTGAGCGGGACTGAAAGCCGCGCGAGCCCGATGGAGCGATTGTATACAAGTGTGGAGTCCAGTGAAGGAGCTCCGGATGAAAAGTTTTGTTTTGTGTTTATCTCATGGTTAAAATTGTTGCACGTTTGCCGGTTCCTGCCTCAAAATGAGCGAGTTTGAGCCACATGTACATTAAGGAACCATTCAGAAAAAACAAAACACCAGCAAAGAAACTCAACACAGAGGAACATTAACACCTTACTGCCAGCTAGTGTTTCGGAAGTGTTAATGCAGAGCAACAGAAACAGCAGGCAGAAGTATAAATGCACTGCTAAGCGCGTTTCCTGCGCCGTGGGTCACGCCGATCACTTGACGCAGAAGTATAAACCAGGCTTAATCCTACCCAGTAATAAAACCAAATTAAAAAGCCTAACTTAGGAGTTTATTGTACTAAAAATCATAGTTAGCTGTTAGATAATTGTGAGAATTGTACCTTTAAATAAAGTGTGACCCAAAAACAGGTTGCTATAGAAATAATAGTATATGCAATATTCATTTTGGAGAGTAGTGCGATAAATGTTATTTATTTTAGGTGCCACGCATTTGGGTTTTTTATCCCTATCTTTATCTATTCCTACCTCATCAGGTAGATGCTATTCTGCAATTGGCTAAAGGAGCCCACATTTGAACCTAGCGCTCAAAATAAAGTAAAAATAAGAGGTTTTCAGTCATTTTAAAGTCAGTGGTTTAAAGTCAAAATGTCAACCCAAGCTCATTTCTGGAGAACGCCAAATACAACCCAGTAGGTAAATTATTTGTTTGCAGTTTATGTTTTTGCGAATTAACCAAAGGCCTCTGTGTACGCTTTTTGAGATCTCAAATTTCTCTCGCAATTGCCATTCGCTCCTGCACTTCTCACGTTAATCCACCAGAGGCCACTGTCGACTGACCGACTGACCTACTGATCCCCCACTCTCCTCCTTCCCTAAGCATTAAATAAGCATAAACATAAATTAAGCATAAACATAAGTTTATGCTTAATTTAACCATCATAAACTCCTGATATGTTAAGGTATAATTCTATCATGACTTTACTTGAAGGGGGACATCATCATTAACCCATTCCTAACCACTCCTTATGTACATCCATCTAGTGCATTTACACTGAACAACATTAGAAAAGTGTTCAGACTTTCCTGCTGTCACCAGTTTGCCAAGTTATCTCAACATGTATGTTGGACTTCAGATGCAAAGAGGAGTTGACCACAACGATGGGGCTTGACTCTAGTGAAGAAGAGTTTCAGAAAGCAGGTAAGAAAAAAACAGAAGCCAAAAAAAACATATATTTAAAAAAAAAAACAGATAAATTACCGAGTGAGAACGTGGGAAAATCTGAAAGCGTGGTAAAAATCAGGCGAAGGCTTTTCTTTTTCTAGATCACCTTTATTTTTAATTGTTGGTTGGCTTTAGGGAAGTGGGTGATCAGATCAATCAGTGCTTTTGAAAACACTATTGGTTTGGTTTAGGGAAGGAGGAGCGTGGGTCAGTCAATCGGTCAGTCATTCAATCAGTCGACAGCAGCCTCTGGTGGATTTACGTGAGAAGAGCTGGTGCGTTTGACACTTGCGAAAGAAATTTGAACTCTGAAAAAGCGTACACAGCGGCCTCTGGTGGATTCGCGAATACAAAAATATGCTCTCCAGAAATGCATATAGGGGTACATTTTCAAAATGAGCCTGGGTTGCCAAAACCGCTTCAACTTTCCCCACTCCAAAAATGATTTGACCATTTTAGTGTCATTTCCATAGAACCTGTTCAACTTGACAAACCTTGAGTTCAGTGTAAACACTTCTGTTGATTATAACAGGAGATCTAGCATAGTTATCACCCAATCATTGCGCAGACACGGTGTCACTTCAGGTTATTTTTTCCTTTTATTCTTTGTGAACGTTTCAGATTTTCTGGTGCATTACATAATGTTTCTGGCAATAGGATTTGCCCCTGTGGTGAGCCAAGTTCATGCTCATTAGAGGCAGCCCTCATGACAGCTATTTGGACTTTAATGTTACTGTCATCCTGAGCTGAATGGGACCCTTTGAGAGCGTGGGCTCCTGGTGAGGGCCGGCACATTTGTTAACACAACAGCCCTCAAGACGTGGCGAGAACACTAAAGCATCCAGACATTAAACAATGTGTTATTTTTAAACAGCTCACAGTGCCTTGATAGGTAACTCTTGAGTCTAATTTTGAATGGTAAGTAAGTAGTTTAGTATGCATGCATTTATTTATGTACACTTCATTTCTTTATATCAGACCAATGTAAAACGCGATATTTACTTTACTTAAAAAATGAGTTAACAAGTTATATGGAACTGTTAAGTTGACTTATCTTAATTTGTATAATTATGCAAATAGTTTCACATGTTTTTACACTGTAAAAGACGCTGGGTTCCACACAACTCCTTCAGGTTGTCCCAACGCAAGTCGATTAAGTCATCGACTCGTTAAATTGTATTTACAAATTTAAGTGAATTGAAAATAAAGCAATTAAGGTGTCCTTAAAAAAACTTCAAGAATTGTGTTGATTCAGCTCATTTTAAGTTTGAACACCAGCAGTGCGATATGGCTGTATATCGATTCTCCTGTTCTGAAGAAAGTAGTTCCTCCAACAAAAGGATTTTTGAGACTTTCCGTGCTTGATTTTCTTTCTTATATACACGATTATGCCATCGAACTGTTGTATAAACCCAATATCAGACTCGATATGGCTGTATATCGGCATCGGCGATATGCCGATATACAGCCGATATACAGGAACTACTTTCTTCAGAACAGGAGAATTAGCCATTCCTGATTGGGCAGAGTAATACACAAGGGTGTTGAGGCTGTACGAGTGCTGATATTACGGGAATATCGCAAAGCTATCAACCAATGAGATTCAAGAACCAGACAGAACTTTTGTGTGTGTGTATATATATATATATATATATATATATATATATATATATATATATATATATATATATATATATATATATATATATATATATACATATATATATATATATATATATAGAGTGAGAGAGAGAGAGAGAGAGAGAGAGAGAGAGAGAAAGAGAGAGCTGTCTTAGTTTTTTTGTTGTTGAATCAAATTAGCTTGTCTAGTCATCTCAACTTACATCAATCAAACTGACTAAAAGTATTAAGTTAAACATTGCATAGCTTAAAAATGTATTGGAAACCTGATTAACTTAAATGAAAATAAAATAAGTGAAAGCAACATAAACACATTTGTTGTCATGTTGTAAGCTCACAGTTTGTGAAACGAACCTGAATTTGATCATTTTTAAGCTATGTGACCTATGATTGTTATCAAAAGATAAGTATGCATACATTTGCATAAATTTGCATAACATTTGAAAAGAATTCAAATTGCCAGAGACCAAGCCAAATCTACAGACCAGAAAATCCAACACAGGCTCATTCTGAAAACATAGCCCTACATACATTAGTGGAGATCACGAATTATGTAGCCAGAAGTACTTATGGCTGCATTTCCTGTTTAAAATGAACGATACAGGGCGGCATGACACCGTTCCTTTTCTTGCCTACCAGCTGACCATTAACCTCCGTATGGACGGATTTCCAGCTGTTACCAGTTTGTCCAGTAGCTCACCGCGTACATTAGCAGACTTGAAACGCAAAGAGCAGTTGATCACGACAACAGGGTTTGAGTCTAACGAAGAACAGTTCCATAAAGCAGGTAAGACAGAAACCAAAAAATAAAATAAACAAGCAAATAATAGGGAGAATGTGGTAAAATCTGAAAACGTGGTAAAAGTCAGGCAAGGGCTTTTCTTTTTTTTCGATTGCTTTTTACAACACTGTTGGTTGGGTTTAGGGAAGTGGGTGGGCGAGTCAATCGGTGCTTTTAAAACACTATTGGTTGGGTTTATGGAAGGATGAGTGTGGGTCAGTCAGTCAGTCAACAGCGGCCTCTAGTGGATTTACGTGAGAACAGCAGATGCGAATGGCACTCGCAAGAGAAATTTGAGATCTGAAAAGGCGTACACAGTGCCCTCTGGTGGATTCGCAAAAAAACGTAGCTCCTGGGATGTATTTGGCGCTCTCCAGAAATGTATATAGGGGTATGTAATCAGAATGAGCCTGGGTTGAAAAAATCATAATCAGTTGAATGTGAGCTTTTTTGGGAGGGGGGGGAAGAATTCCCTAGAATAACCAACTACAGACCCTCTAAAAAAAAAAAAACGATTGACCTTATCGCCATAAAAGTTAACTTTACTTTATAAAGAAATACGTAAACTCGTTAGCTTGAATCATTGTGACTTATTTTTATAATTACGCTCTTTATAATTATATACAGTTTGCATGTTCTCCCTGTGTTCACGTGGGTTTGAAAACAAACTTTTTACATTGTAATAGAAATGCAAACTGACATTCTATTACTCAGAGTGTGTCTTATAAGATCATGGCTGCAGGAAGTTTGTCAAGAAACTCGGGTTTCCTTATTTCTGGGTTGTTTTCTTTGAAATCCACATGCTTATTTTTCTCACCCCCTGGCTTCCTCCTGAACCTCCTCTTTTTGAAGCTCTCAATGGATAGTCTTCATTTCCCATGGAAACAATAGCCGTGGCAGATCTCAGCCTTTGTTTGGACATTCCTCTCTGCCTGGCGGCGATATGAAGCAATTAGGTACATGTGAGCAATTAGTGAACTCGTTTTTTTTTTTTCTGTCACACAATGTTTTGTGGCTGGATGCTCGGAGCTCTTACTATTTGACGATGAACCAGACGCTAAATGTTTTACAGTGTGATGAGTTTATATTGCTAATATATAGTGGATCAGTGCATGGGTCATAGAAGAGATGCCCGATAGTACAAGGTGGCATGGTGGCCCAGTGTTTAGCACTGTCGGTCACTGGAAGAAGGTCACTAGTTCGAGTCCCGGTTGGGCCAGGTGGTATTGCTGTGTGGAGTTTGCATGTTCTCCCTGTGTTGTCGTGGGTTTCCTCCGGGTGCTCCTGTTTCCCCCACAGTCCAAACACATGCGCTATAAGGGTGTTGCACTAAATTGGCTTTAGTGCATAAGTATGTGTGTGAATGTGAGAGTGTATGGGTGTTCCCCAGTACTAGATTACAGATTCCTTAAACCAGCCTAGGCTGGTTGGCTGGTTTTAGCTGGTTGACCAGGCTGGTTTTACAGGGGTTTTGGCCACTTCCAGGCTGGTTTCCAGCCATTTCCAGCCTGGTCTTAGCTGGTCAGGCTGGGAGATGACCAGCTAAAACTAGCTTGACCAGCCTAGCCAAGCTGGGAGTCCAGCCAAAACCAGCTATGTCCAGCTTAAACCAGGCTGGTCAAATTGGTTTTAGCTGGATTTGGCTGGTCATTTTCCAGCCTGACCAGCTTAGACCAGGCTGGAAATGGATGGAAACCAGCCTGGAAATGGCCAAAACCCCTCTATAACCAGGTTGGTCAACCAGCTAAAACCAGCCAACCAGCCTAGGGTGGTTCGAGCTGGATTTTTCAGCAGGGCTGGAAGGCCATCCGCTGTGTAAAACATATGTTGAAATAGTTAGTGGTTCCTTCTAGAGGTCTGCATTGTACTGTACCTCGTAAGCTGTACCTCGGGAGCTGCGGGACCCGACCAGGTTTTTTTGCGGTGCGGAAAAACATTTCGGATTAAAGCGCGGGAGCAGTCGGTAACTGGTGTAATTTTGGACAGGAGCAGGCGGTCTAACAATATCGCTCCAGACTTCCGAGCGAGCAAGCACGCGTATGTATGGGTGTGAATGAGAGAGCGTGATGCTGTGTTTAGCTTGTTTGTTGCTGTCTGTGTGTGTGTGTGTGTGTGTGTGTGTTTGTGTGTGTGTGTATGTGTGTGTGTGTGTGTGTGTGTGTGTGTGTGTGTGTGTGTGTGTGTGTGTGTGTGTGTGTGTGTGTGTGTGTGCGTGAATAAGAAAGAATGTGATGCTGTCTGTGTGTGTGTCACTTGTTTGTTGCTTTTGTGTGTATGTTTTTATACAGACAGTTTGTTATTGGCTGTCTGGACTCTGTATCGCTGGGTGGTTTTCGGTATTGTTCTCCCTCCCTCCCATTAGCGGGAACGGGCGTGGCGGGTAGAAAACGGGGTGGGTCAGGCAGCGGGACAACAAATGCTGAATATAAGCGGGAGCGTTCGGGTTCGGACTAAAACCTGACGGGAGCAGGCGGGAACGGGATTCAAAATTTAGTCCCGCGCAGATCTCTTGTTCCTTCCACTGTGGTGACCCCTGTTAAATAAGAGACTAACCTGAAGGAAAATTAATGAATGATATTCAATAATGAACTTGCATGTCATACTCACCTTATTTGAGCAGTTTAATCAAAATCCGGTGATGCTGTTGCTTATCTCGCTTACCAGCTGACCGCTAACCTCCGTATAGACTGCTTTTTTTAGCAGTTTGTCCAGTGGCGTGCCATGTATGTTGGCGGACTTCAAGCGCAAAGTGGAGTTGACCACTACGACGGGGTTCGAGTCTGGTGAAGAACAGCTCTAGAAAGCAGTTAAGACAAAAGCAAAAAAATAAAATAAACAAGTACATAACAGGGTGAGAATGGGGTAATATCTGAAAACGTTGGTCGGTTGGTCAGTCAGTCAGTCATTCAATGAATGGCACTTAACAACAGATAACTACAGTTAAATTTAAGATCTCAAAAAGCGTACACAGTGGCCTCTGGTGGATTTACAGGAGAACAGCAGGCACGAATGGCACTCGCAAGAGAAACTTGAGATCTGAAAAGGCATACACAACGGCCTCTAGTGGATTCACGAAAACAAAAACTGCAGAAAAATGTAGCTCCTGGGATGTATTTGGCGTTCTTCAGAAATGTATATAGGGGTACATATTCAGAATAAGCCTGGGTTGAGGTTTTTAGTTCTTGCAACCCCGAATCAGAAAAAGTTGGGACAGTATGGAAAATGCAAAAAAATAGAGTAAAATCATGAGGAACACAGTAAATATTGTTTGTTGCATTGTCTGCAATGAAAAACAAGTCAAAGTAAATTTTGCAATCACTACTTTACTTTTAATTTGTGTTGTCCATACTGTTCCAACTTCTTCTGATTTGGGGTTGTATTTTAGCTTCCAGCAATTACAAAAACACAGTGAGATGTTTATGAAAGCGAGCACATTCCATTTCATTCATTTCCGTCGCCCTTCCTATATGCTACCGTATGTAAACCTCGAAATCAGTTGATTTATGGGATGGTACTGTATGTGGCATGTGCTCCATAATGATTTTCCCTGAGTGACTTCCGCACTCTGATCTGAGTAAAAAATGGACACTTTGGAATTTGGCTGTGTGCTAAAAATGTCTGTCTGGGCACAACTTTATCACAGTTAACAGTTAGGATGTAATCAGATACTTTTCATTATACTCTCACCAGCCACTTTCCAGCTGCTCGTTAGTGCAAATTTGGCATTTAGGCATGTAGACCTGGGGTCCGTTCTTCGTACGTGGTTTACTCAGTTAGCTGGATTTGGATATTGACGATTTGACATGATCCAGGATCGTTTCGTTCTTCAAAGCTGATCCGAGAGTTGTTGTCATAGCAACAGTTCTGCTAGGTCAAACCTGATCGGGAGCAGGTTCAATTCATATAAACAGGATTAGATCGGCTCAGTTCAAGCAAAGATAAAACAGAAAGTATGTACCGAATTCTGATATTTTCTTACAGTTGTAGTTATATACACTTGGGAAAATAGTACATATTTTTTAACTATATATATAAAGTTATAGTCATTAATAAAATAAATAAAGTTATACATATTAATAAAACGTATGCAATCTGCACCCTCGAAATGAAAGTACAAAGACTGCCACCTGGTGGTGCAAAGAGAAAACTTATTGATATGAACTTTTTAAATCGCTTTAATACAAATTGTGTATAATAGAAATGCACAATATGTGACTTTTTAAAAGCAATAATACATTTATGCATGAACATGTTTTGATAGTTAATATGCCGGTGATTTGATGCTTCACAAAAGTTGCAGACGCCTTTACCAATATCCAAATGCTTTTGTAAACAACCAGTTATTCTTTACACCGATTAAAAAAATGGCTACTATAATAAAGAAAATCTTTTCTAAATGTTGAACTAAATACATTGATTTGGATTGAAATACATGATGAATATTTGACAAATGAAAGTGTAAAGCCTGCAGCTCACAACAAATGTGTTATTGCATGTCATATTTAACAAGCCGTTTACTGCTAATTTGATGTATTTTTGCTCACATGGATAATTGAATATTAATCAGATGATGTCATTACGCTGCTGTGCCGTCAGCCAATCGTTGCATTGCTGATCATGATTTCGAGGATCCATAGATCTGTCCTTCACAACACACGCAGCGATCTCAGATCAGTTCATCCAGACATTTTAATCTGATTCACGAAATTGTTTGAAGAACCAAATTAGCCAGAGATCAGTTATCAAGATTAAAAGATCCAGGATCTGCCAAATCATCTTAGATCATTTAAGCGAGGTACGAAGAACGGACCCATGGTCAAGATGATCTGCTGCAATTCATACCGAGCATCAGGATGGAGACGAAAAGGGATTTTGAACGTGGCATCCCACATAGAAAATGTTTTCTGGCCCAGCTCTGGGCCACACTATAACTTTTCCCTCACAAACTTTTCCCACACCACAAAGAATGACGGTTCTCATAACTTGATTAAATGCAAGGGCCACACATGGGCGATAACCGGCCCGAATCTCAGCCAATTTGTCACCCTTAACTGGCCCTGAACTGGGCCAAAACAGGTTTATTATTGGTATCGATTCTCAGCTATAAGTTCTTTGTAGGACTCAAACCCTCTTGTCGTGTTCAACACCTATCTCCGTCTCAAATACACTGACGTACATTGTGAGCTACTGGACAAACAGCAAAAAAGCCGTCCATATGGAGGTAAGCGGTCAGCTGGTAAGCAAGAAAAGGAACGGCGTCACACCGCCTTTCATTCATCAGAAACACCCAATTGAAGTCTGGCATTATCAGCTAATGAGCTGACGAGCTGAATCATGTGTGTTTGGATGAGTTAGACATTCAACATCTGCAGTGCCGTTCACTCAATCCCCCATGTCTCTTTCACTTCATTAACACATCTCCCACTGCTGGAAACTTTACCATCACGTTTAAGCAAGACTGGAAAACCCCATTACCAACACTCAATCCTACACCTGCTGAATATCTGCTCATTGTGACCCAATCTGTGGATATTTTCTGCTATTTTTCTAAACTCTGCAGACGTATGCAGAACGAAATTTGAGAGTATTCATTCATTCATTCATTCATTTAGTCACAGCGGAATGAACCAGCAGCTATTACAAAATATGTTTTATGCAACGGATGCCCTTCCAGTACTGGGAAACACCCACACACACTTATTCATACACACACACACATACACTACGGCCAATTTAGGTTATCCAATTCCCCTATAGCGCATGTGTTTGGACTGTGGGGGTAACCGGAGGAAACCCAGGCCAACACAGAAGAACATGCAAACTCCACACAGAAATGCCAACTGACTCAGCCGAGACTCAAACCAGCGACCTTCTTGCTGTGAGGTGACAGTGCTAACGACTGAGCCACCATGCCACCTCCAATATTCTCCTTATTATAATACAAATACTTTTACAAAATATATATTTTTGGTGTTCAATAGAAAATTAAAATGAAATGCTTTTGTGACAAGGAAGGGATGAGTATAAGATGCCAGAATCTTCATAAGTATGTATTTTAAGATTTAAATGTGTTAAAAACTGATTGTCATTCACATCCATACTATTTTTCTTTGTTTGTTTGTTTGTTTGTTTGTTTGTTTGTTTGTTTGTTTGTTTGTTTTCTTTTTGATCCCATTTTCAACATTCTTCCAAATATCAACATCGTGTTCAACTGAAAAAGGAAACGCAAAAAGTTTGGAACCACTTAAGTGAGCTTAAAGGGTCAATAATTGAGCATTTTTTGTCTTTCAATCTCTTTTTAAGAGTTCACACTTAGCTGATGATTGATAATAAAGTGTGTTTGGCATGCGTTCCTAAGGCCCCATTTACACTAGTGCGTTTTAGTTTTAAAACGGCGTTTTAGAATGAAAACGATCCGCGTCCACACTCGCGTTTTACCCAGCGTTTCTGAACTGCTCTCCGTCCACACCAAAACGCTGAAAACGCACATCACGTGACCACACACTTTGGCAAGCGCTGCAGCATTTCTACCCAGATGAGAGCTCTGCTGGTCGGACTTCTCATCAAGCATCTCCCGCTGGATCTAATCTCACTATATTTATTAAACGGGATATTTTATTCATCTTGTTGTCTTTATCTAACGACATATTCCCTGACTTTGGTCATTGGAATCTATTACTTGTTCTCAGGTAACGTGTTTTGGCTGAGCGCAAAGATAAGTTAATGATTAATGTAACCACGTAGCCTATTCTGTATATTGACTGATCGCTTGCCTTTATTTCCTATAATGTATAAACTTATTGTATGTTATACTTTTATAATGGCCATTATCGATTATTAAAACTGATATTCAGCAAAAGAGAGGGTATGTTTTGTATTTTCACTGAAATTGAAAGGAGGCAGTTATCGGCTCCGTTTTGTTATAAATATGCACACAGTGAAGATGACGCTCATGCAGCGCGACGCCTCAACATTTCTGCTGTCTGTTTAGTTGTTAACATTAAAATAAAAATAGGAAGTTCCTTATATCAAGTTTACATTTTATTGTTGAGAAAGTGAAACACGTAGCCAAGGTGATGTGAATGAAGTTATAAAGTACACTGTTGCCTGTGAAGATTTACTCGTGTCCTCGGTATGTTTTCCATTTCAAACTGAGAAGAAGAGATGCAGCCTTGATCAAACTAGCGAAGTCTGAACTTACACGGAGAAGATTCAGGACTGAACTGTGTGTGTTAGGCTACTTACGAATTACGGTACATGACTGGACCAAATCTGGCTTCCAGACAAGGGCCAAACACGGACCATATCTGGGCCAAGTCTCAGCCAAGTTAATAACTCATAACTGGGCCTGAACTGGGCCAGATAGGTTGGTGTGTCACGATTGCAATGAAATTGATAAACCCATGGAGTGATGCGCTTTAGGCACACTATGGGCACGCTTTTTCTCAAAGTGACCTGATTGGTAGAATTTTTTTTCTTTACTCAAAAATGATTTTAGTGTATTTTAAATGTGGGTCAAGACTGGCCAAACTCACATGGCCCACTTATCAAATTTTTAAATCTGGGCCAAATACTACGTTTTTCATCTGGCCCAAATCTTGTGTGCCACTTAAAAACGGTGCCACCTCTGCCAAACCTGGGCCATGTTTGGCCCACATGCTGTATGCCAGTGCCAGATTTTGCCAAATCTGGGCCAGAATTCTTTGCTACTAGGGTAATTGTTTTGCACTTCCCGGCCACCATAGTATGAACTAACAATTGCGATCATTTTAAGAAAAAATATCATATTAGCAAACCTAGAAGTACACTTATCATCATCATCTGCTCTCTGTACGCAAACAACCGCAGGTTCATAGTACATTCAAGACCTTGAGTTTCCAGATTTGTGCACCTCCTATTGTTTTCACTATTCCTGAAAACAGGAGGCCGTGTTCCCAAAACTGATGCAGCCAAGGCGGCCTTTGAGAAAGTTTTTCTTTTAAAGGATCCAGAGGTCTGTTGCACTTTATGCCAAGCGTTCTGATTCACTCAGGAAAAGGTGTTGCCAAATAATCTGACCGATGGATCATTTCTGTTGCTTTCACAATGAGTGTTTATCAACAAATGCAACAATAAACACAATAACGGCACCGGCGAGTCGAGGTCATCGCATCCACTGTGTATGCAAACACTGTGATCCGGAGACAACGCTGAAAAATATTTTGCAGAGGTTCTCTAAAAATATTCTGCCTCCAAAGAATAAGCTTTGCCCTCGGAGTGCATCGAGTTCAGAAAATAGTGGAGGAATCAACCCTTTCCGAATGTTTTTAAAGTGTGATAAGGTTTCAAAAAAGGTCTTTGGTGTTGTATTCTGTTTAATCAGCCAGATATCATCACAGTTATGAAAATATACATAGAATATCCAGACAAACTGCACCATGTGTTGTCTTGAAATATTGAGATTTGTAGTTCTTGCATTCCATATAGAGAAATGTGTAAGGGTTACGTTGGGTTAGGGTTAGGGTTAAGGGTTGTCCACACCTGTACAATTTTTGCATTTTGCTTTCATTTTGTTTTCAATTGACTTTGAAGAAAAACCTAAGAGGAAATTGTCCTGGTGTGTATACAGCCTTTTGGATCCTTTTTTTAAATGCTACTTTTTTTTCTAATAGTCCAAATACACTAATTACATTCATTATTAATTAGCACTAGTCTTTAGTGTTATATTGGCCCAGATATCATTATATGTATGAAATTATACATAGAATATCCAGACAAACTGCTTCAATTTGGCTATTTCTACATCATGTGTTGATTTGTAGCATTGAGCTTTGTAGTTCTTGCATTCCATATAGAGAAATGTGTAAGGGTTACGTTGGGTTAGGGTTAGGGTTAAGGGTTGTCCACACCAGGACAATTTTTGCATTTTGCTTTCATTTTGTTTTCAATTGACTTTGAAGAAAAACCTAAGAGGAAATTGTTCTGGTGTGCATACAGCCTTTCGGATCATTTTTTTAAATGCTACTTTTTTTTTTCTAATAGTCCAAATACACTAACTACATTCATTATTAATTAGCACAAGTGTCTTTAGTGTTATATTGGCCCAGATATCATCATATGTATGAAATTATACATAGAATATCCAGACAAACTGCTTCAATTTGGTTATTACAACATGTGTTGATTTGTAGCATTGAGCTTTGTAGTTCTTGCATTCCATATGGAAAAATGGGTTAGGGTTACGTTGGGTTAGGGTTAGGGTTAAGGGTTGTCCACACCAGGACAATTTTTGCATTTTGCTTTCATTTTGTTTTTTAATTGACTTAGAAGAAAAACCTAAGAGGAAATTGTTCTGGTGTGCATACACAGCCTTTTGGATCATTTTTTTAAATGCTACTTTTTTTTTTCTAATAGTCCAAATACACTAACTACATTCATTATTAATTAGCACAAGTGTCTTTAGTGTTATATTGGCCCAGATATCATCATATGTATGAAATTATACACAGAATATTCAGACAAACTGCTTCAATTTGGCTATTTCTACATCATGTGTTGATTTGTAGCATTGAGCTTTGTAGTTCTTGCATTCCATATAGAGAAATGTGTAAGGGTTACGTTGGGTTAGGGTTAGGGTTAAGGGTTGTCCACACCAGGACAATTTTTGCATTTTGCTTTCGTTTTGTTTTCAATTGACTTTGAAGAAAAACCTAAGAGGAAATTGTCCTGGTGTGTATACAGCCTTTTGGATCATTTTTTTAAATGCTACTTTTTTTTCTAATAGTCCAAATACACTAACTACATTCATTATTAATTAGCACAAGTGTCTTTAGTGTTATATTGGCCCAGATATCATCATATGTATGAAATTATACATAGAATATCCAGACAAACTGCTTCAATTTGGCTATTTCTACATCATGTGTTGATTTGTAGCATTGAGCTTTGTAGTTCTTGCATTCCATATAGAGAAATGGGTTAGGGTTACGTTGGGTTAAGGTTAGGGTTAAAGGTTGTCCACACCTGGACAATTTTTGCATTTTGCTTTCGTTTTGTTTTCAATTGACTTTGAAGAAAAACCTAAGAGGAAATTGTTCTGGTGTGCATACACAGCCTTTTGGATCATTTTTTTAAATGCTACTTTTTTTTTCTAATAGTCCAAATACACTAACCACATTCATTATTAATTAGCACAAGTGTCTTTAGTGTTATATTGGCCCAGATATCATCATATGTATGAAATTATACATAGAATATTAAGACAAACTGCTTCAATTTGGCTATTTCTACACTGAAAAAAAATTATTCAGAGATGACTCCTTGGATTTACTACATTTTTTAACGTAAAGGGGTTGTAAACAATTTATCTATGTTGAATTTAAACAAACAAATTAAGTTGAATATTAATAAACTTAATTTGTTTGTTTAAATTCAACACAAATAAATTGTTTGCAACAGTTCTGCATGCAACACTTTTTTCAGTGTACATCATGTGTTGATTTGTAGCATTGAGCTTTGTAGTTCTTGCATTCCATATAGAGAAATGGGTTAGGGTTACGTTGGGTTAGGGTTAGGGTTAGGGTTAAGGGTTGTCCACACGAGGACAATGTTCGCATTTCGTTTTCATTTTGTTTTTAAATGACATTGGCAAATAACTATAGTGAAAATAGTCTTGATGTGCACAGGGCTCTTTGGTACAAGTTATTAAATACTACTTTTTGAATAAACAATCCAAATACGTTCATTACATTCATTATTAATTGGCTTTGGTGTTTTAAACTGTTTAATTGCACAGATATTTTCATAGTTATGAAAATATACATGGAATATCCAGATAAACAGCTTAAATTTAGTTAATTCTGCATCATGTGTTGATTTGTGATATTGAGCTTTGTAGTTCTTGCATTTCATATAGAGAAATAGGTTAGGGTCACATTAAGGGTTAAGAGTTGTCTACAATCTACAATAGGATGAACTAAATTGCCTGTAGTGTATGAGTGTGTGTGAATGTGAGAGTGTATGGGTATTTACCAGTACCGGGTTGCGGCTAGAAAGGCATTCGTTTCATAATACAAATGCTGGAATTTATGAACCCTGATGAATAAGGGACTAAGCCGAAGAAACATGAATGAATGAATAAATCTCAAAGCATTAGTAATTCATTCCTTAATTTTTTATTTATTTTTTTGGCTTAGTCCCTTTATTAATATGGGGTCGTGACAGCGGAATGAACCGCCAACTTATCCAGTATGCGTTTTGCGCAGTGGATACCCTTCCAGCTGCAACCCATCTCCGGCATCCATACAGACTCATACACTACAGACAATTTAGCTCACCCAATTCACCTGTACCGCATGTCTGTGGACTGTGGGGGAAACCGGAGCACCCGGAGTAAACCCACGCCAACACAGGGAGAACATGCAAACTTCAAACGGAAAAGCCAACTGACCCAGCCGAGGCTCGAATCAGCGACCTTCTTGCTGTGAGGCGACAGCACTACCTTCTGCGCCACTGCGACGCCTACAAAGTCAAAGCAGAAACATTTCTGATTGGCTACTATTAAAAATAGAGGCACTTCACACTTTATTTTGATGGCCCATTTTAGTATTAGTCGACTGTCTGTTTAATAGCTGTTGATACTGCTCCTTCAACAGACATTTAACTGACTATAAGAAACTTTACATGTCAACTTACACTAACCCCAACCCTAACCAAAACAGTCTACTTATAATCTAATCAGAATTTATCGGTATGTAGATGCACTAGCACTTAAATTCAACAAACAAACAAACCATCAAAATAAAGTGTGACCCAAAAGTCAGATCCCGCTCGATTCCAGCACTGGTTTAGGGGTGAGGTTTAGGGGCATGCATACTTTAAAATTAATATAATTGAATCAAATTGCATGAATTCATACAAATTTTTCAGACAATACGTAACATAGTTACGTTTTATTGTGAGATTGGGCTGGAATTTAGCGTAATAATGAAGCATTATGTCTCTGAATACTACTGCAAATAGTGTCTCGGACCACACTTTCTTGCCAAAGAGGATGCGTAACTCGGGAGCCAACATAAACAAATAACAATGTCTCCCAACTGAATAGCCTTACAACCATGTTATGAGCTGAACACAGCAGATGTTGCTAATGGGTGAATTCCTGAAAGCCTTGTGTCTTGCGTAACCTCGCCAGGATTCCTACGCAAAGTCTTACACCCCTTCAGATTTCCAGACAATGTGTTAATACACAATGGATGGAAGTGGTTTATATGTAAGCAAGCCCGTCAAATTTGTTTGATTAAAGTGTATCTGCTTTTCGCATTAAACCTACGTCAGGAGACATTTCCAGGGTATAAATAACCAGCGTGCACCTTCTGATGAAGGACAGGCTGCCTCATCACATGAGAATGTAATTCGATTTCCAGCAGAAGGGAAAAGAAATACAATATTTCTTTATGCAAAACAATGGCAGACAAACAATAGAATGTCATCCCTGTGCAATGATAATATTTTAGCTCATCAGACTGAAACTGGCGAACACTGAACAAGCATCGTGTCAAAGTATAACCTTTTATTCATTAATTATTAGTGCTTTAGTGTTTCATTTATTAATTTAGCATATGGGCGACGCGGTGGAGCAGTAGATAGTCACCTTACAGCAAGAAGGTTGCTGGTTCGAGCCTTGACTGGGTCAGTTGGTGTTTCTGTGTGGAGTTTGCATGTTCTCCCCGAGTACACGTGGGTTTCCATCACAGTCCAAAGACATGCGGTACAGGTAAATTGGGTAGGCTAAATTGTCCGTAGTGTGTGATTGTGAATGAGTGTGTATGGATGTTTCCCAGAGATGGGTTGCAGATGGAAGGGCATCTGCTATGTAAATCATGTGATGGATAAGTTGGCAGATTATTAACGACTAAGCTAAAAAGAAACTGAATGAATGAATCTAGCATATGGTTAAATCCCAAAACCTAAAACTAAATAAAAAATAAGAGACTTAGGGCTCTGTTTTAACAATCTAGGCACAAAGTCTAAAGCACATGGCGCGAAAACATTAAGAGCGTGTCTGAAGCCACTTTTTCTATTTTAAGGATGGAAAAATATGGTTTAGTCTGACAGAGTTGTTCTTATTGGGCCCTATCATACACCCAGAGCAATACAAAATGTGTTGGGTGTGATTTGTTGCTATTTTCAGACCAGCGCAACCCTAATTTTCATGTTTTGCACCACATTGTTTAAATAGCAAATCCATTTGCACCACCATGTGGAATTTTTTCACCTGTGGGGTTTTGGAGACGTCTGCATCAGCATATGTGGATAAGAACAGGACGTGTGTTCAGATATAACTACGTTTTTTACCACACTTCATTATTATTGTTCATTTGTTCCTTTGCTGGAGATTAGAACTGAATTTAGAAATAGTTTTGACACTAATCTTTGCGCTTGACAAACGAAATTAAGTATGTCGGATAATGGATGTCCTCAGTGGAGTGAGTTAAAGTAAAAAGTAAAAAAAAAACAGTAAAAAGTTAAAGTAAAGGAGTAAAGAGTAAAAGTAAAGTAAAGAGGCCCAATGGACGAGGCTCGTTCTTTATGCTTGATCTGCAGATGCTCTGTTTACTGTTTTCTCGATAGTGGACGTTGCTGGAGACTACGAATTATGTAGCCGGAGGTACGCATGGCTGCATTTATTTTTTAAGCGAACACTACGGGGCGGTATGACGCTGTTCCTTTTCACGCTACTGACTGACCAAGTACCTCTGTGTGGAGGGCTTTCCCGCAGCAACCAGTTTGTCCAGCTAGCTCGTTGTGTACGTCGGCTGACTTGAGACCCAGAAAGGAGCTGACCACGACGATGATGCCAACGACCAGGTTCGAGTTTGGGGAAGAGTGGTTCCAGAAATCAGGTGAGAGAAAAACAGAAACCAAAAAATAATGTGAACAAGTTCATACCAGGGTAAGAATGTGGTAAAACCTAAAAACGTGGTAAAAATCAGACGAGGGCTTTTCTTTTTCTGGACAGCTTTTGTAAATTGTTGGTTGGATTTAGGTCAATCGGTAAAACTGGTTTGGTTCATGGAAGGAAGAGGGTGGGTCAGCCGATTGGCCGGTCGCCCAGTCAATCATTCACTCAGTCAGACAGACAGTCATTCGACAGCGGCCTCTGGTGGGTTTACAGGAGAACGGCTCACTCGCGAGAGACATTTGAGCCTGGTTTGAGAAGGTCACTGGTTCGAGTCCCAGCTGGAACAGTTGGCATTTCTGTGGGGAGTTTGCTAAAACACATGCTGGAATAGTTGGCGGTTTATTCCACTATGGCAACCTCTGAAATAAAGGCTAAGCCGAAGCAAAATGAATGAATGTTTTGCTAAATTAAACACTTACCTTTCAAAGATATGCAAGTTGTAGAATGTTTAAATTAAAAAGTTAATCTTAGTCACACTTTATTTTAAAGTACAATTCTTACTTTAACTATGGTATGCCTCCACAAATCCTCCTAATTTGCTGCTAATTAATAGTTTTTTAGATATAGTTGGGTTTAGGTATTGGGTAGGTTTATGGTTAAGGATGATTTCCCAAATGATGTTAAACAGATTCAGGAGTTTTTCACAGTATTTCCTATAATATTTTTTCTTTTGGAAAAAAAGTCTTATTTGTTTTATTTCGGCTAGAATAAATCAGTTTTAATATTTTTATTACCATTTTAAGCTCAATATTATTAGCCCACTTAAACAATATTAGTTTCGGACTGTCTGCAGAACAAACCACTGTTATACAATGACTTGCCTAATTACCCTAACATTACCCTAATTAACCTAGTAAAGCCTTTAAATGTTGCTTTAGACAAATATTTAATATTCGTCTAGACAAATAATATATACTGTCATCAAGGCAAAGATCAAAGAAATCTATAATTAGTAAGGGTGTCACGATCCTCCAAATCCTCGATTCGATTACATTTTCGATTCTAAAGGCACGATTCGATTTTCGATTATGAATAATTAATTAATTAATGACCAATTAATTATTTGTAGCCTACCGTTTAAACTACCTGACCTGCATGGTCTTTGTTTTACCCATAAACAAATCATACAGTAAATGAATAAAGGCAAGATACACACATGATTACCACCTGTCAATCACTTTTTCTGCGGGACTCGTGAATAGGCAGTGATCTGTGTCGTTATAATGGCGTCGGTAAAAAAGACGCACAACCAACAGGAACCAGCCAACAGTATCTGAGGTGTTCGCTAAAATGACTAAGCACAAGTGAGTGAAAGATTGAAGCAGTCCTCTGACTGCCTGGACCTGCTGTCTGGAGCGCATGGCTGTGTGTGCGTCTGTGTGTGTGTGGTCACGTGATGTGCATTTTCAGAGGTAGAGAGGAAGGAGGGCTGCTCAGAAATGCTACACGCCACTGTGGATGTCAAATCGTTGTCGTTCTAAAATGCCATTTAAAAACAAAGACGGTGTAAACAGGGCCTGAGTGTGTACTTTTCGCGAGCGGATTTGCAACGCGGGCGGAGGATCGCGATGCCGGTGTTGTCTATCGCACAAACCGTACGTAATGCGTACATAGCAGAGCTTGCAAAACTGTGTTTTTTTTGTCGACAACATTAACGTTGTCAACATAACTCACTGGAAATCCAAAATGCTGCCACACCGGCGACTTCATTGAAAGAGGAGAGGGTTTAAGCTCTGTCGACGGGTCTCCTGTGTCTGCAGTTTAACAAGCACTTCAACAAGCCTGTTTTTTTCCCGCTTGGCAAGCCAAGCTGACATGGGGGCGTGGCAGCATCGACCATTCTATTTTTTGATTCGATAATCGATAATCGATTAAAAATTGAAATCGTGACACCCCTAGTAATTAGAAATGAGTTATTAAAACTATTATATTTAGAAATGTGTTGAAAAAATCTTTTTGTTAAACAGAAATTGGGGGAAAATATAGGGAGGCTAATAATTCTGACTTCAATTGTATTTAAACTCTTAGAGTTACTTAAAATATTGAAATGTAACATTAATAAGACATCAGATGCAATCAACTGTGAGAGGGCTTATAGCTGTGAAGTGTTGGCAGACTAAATACAGGTTCAAAGGACACAATGAATTTCCTCAAGTATATTTTGCCCAAGAGATATGAAGCTGCCAAGAGACGAAAGCGGCGGACGGCTTCCCTTCCCATGCCCACACCCCTGAAGTGTGCCAGTTCTATTAAAAAAATCCCAGAGCAAATGTTAAAGTCATAAGTGTGATGCAGCTGTGGCTGTTGAGCATTCGTTCATTCATTTTCTTTTGTCTTAGTCCCTTATTTATCAGGGGTCACCACAGCAGAATGAACCACCAACTATTCTGACATATGCTTTATGCAGTGGATGATAACAAGTCAAGTTAGTATTTGTTGTTCCTAAAACTTGGATAGGAGACACGACTTTTGTCAGGTAGTGTATATGCATCAGCAAGAATACTAATGTCTCATTTAATATCATTCGATTCTTACATTTGTTTGTGCAGGGATTTATTTTGACAGCTGCTGCAGCATAAGGCTTGCAAAGATCCGCCAACGTATTCAGGGGCGCACAGAAAAAGAGTTTACGCTATTTGCATGCTAGATGCAGCTTACGGTTCATAAATTCAAGTGCAAATTAGACAGAGACTACCGGTGAGAATAATCAGCCAATGAGACGTGGACGTAATGACGTGACAACAGAAATAGATTCGCAGAAACTGAAAAAAGAGCATCACTTGGGAAACCAATTACTCCTGTTTCTCTTTCTATGTGGCCATCAAGGGCTTTTCAAGGGAAGGAAGCAATCTGGAAGCTACTTCCCTCAATTGTATATGTCTTCTTCTAGCGAACAGAAGATGCAGCAGAGGGTAAGAGCAAAGCCAAAGCCGTGATCGTTCTTAGCTTCACCATTTATTTATTTTTTTTATAGTTAATTTTGTTGTTCAATGTCATTTAATTCACATGTTTTCTCACAGTCAGATGAATAAAAAACAATTGAGAACTGTAAATTGGTAAAAGAATCAAACTATTCCAAAACAATCTGTAGTTCTATTTGGACAGTAATAGATTATTCAACGCTATCTCATGCCTGTTGGTAACTTTTTGATTTAGTGGCTAATCCCAGCCCACACACAACGGCATAACACATTAAAGAACTACAAACTAGCCACTTTGGCTGGTTGAAAATAGTTTGGATGATAATTCTCAAAAGCAGGGTTTGACAATAATGCATGCAAAGGCGATTTTAGAATTGAGAAGCAACACGACTCTGTTCGCGCGAGCAATAGAAAGCAGGTGAATACCGAATGAGAGGATAATCAATTGCGCTAACAGCTGTTTAAAACACGTGCGCGCTCCCGTTTCCTTGCGTTGAGCAACTATGTCTAGAAACATAACTGACTCTTTCAAATAGACTAGACAAAGCGATGCTCATGCACCCACAGTCTTGCTGCTTTCAAGAGCACCAGATTTGTCTTTTTGTAGGCAGCACCGGCTGCTTTTGCTTTAACTACTCTTTGAGCAAATTATTTATGGGTCTAACGTTAACTGTGTGTGTGTGATCATCCTTTCATTATCACAAGGAATGTTTTTCACCTGCTTTTTTTTTTGCATTAATATGGTTTAACTATCATTTTTTACAATAACATTGCTTTAATGGGAGATTAACTCCCTATTTATGTGTAGTTAACTGGTGATCTGGGATTTTTAGCCAGGTCAGGTTAGTGTGCATATGTTTTGTTAAATAAAAAGTAGAGTATACAGCTATACTTTGCTTGTTTTGGCACATTTAAAATTTGTGGCTAAGAAATAATTAATTGTTTGTTTGGTGTGGTCAGAGATAAGTTTGGTAAATCCTTCATTTTGAGCTCTGAAAATTATGTGAAATAAAAGCTAATTGTAATACTATGAAATTTGCTCATGATTATTGAGCAAGCTCTTACACGACACACAACATGTGAAATGAATGAGGAGGCATGTGGAAATAATGTAAAATGTAAATCAAGTAATTTTTAGCATGTCAAAGTCATATTTATGTGTATAAAATATATTTTCCCAACAATAAAATTGTGGCTTGTGAAAATAGCGAGTGGCTAGTAGTGTTGGAAAACTACTAGCCACAGCGGCTGGTGATCAAAAAAGTTAATGTCAAGCCCTGATTACAAGTACTCAGCTTTCTTCAAAAGATCTTAGGTCCCACTTTATATTAAGTGTCCTTAACTACTATGTACTTGCATCAAAAAACAAATACAATGTACTTACTGTGTTTATAATGTATTTGAGAACACTTGTGGTGCTCTTGAGTTGGGATAGGGTTGGGTTATGGACAGGTTTGGTGGTATGGGTAGGTTTAAGGGTGGGTTAAGGTGTAGGAAATGATCAGCAGTGTATTTACAAATGTAATTACAAAAGTTAATTACAGATGTAAATACATACAGGTATTTAATCAAGCATAAGTACACAGTAAATACATGTATTTACACAATAAGTACATTGCAACAAACTATTAAATCCTGTGTAAGTACATATTAGTTAAGCCCACTTAATATAAAGTGGGACCAGATCTTCTTTTACTTTTGTGTTCAACAGAAGCCTTGAAACAAGTAAAATATGAGTAAATGATGACAGAATTTTCATTTTTGGCTGAACTATCCCTTTAGGTGCATTGCACACTGTCCAAAATGTTCATCCAACATTTTTGCATGTTAAAAAATAAATACAACCTCACGTTTGTGTCTTCACAAGCAAGTTTCACAAGCAAAGAAATGAAAATGCCACAGATTTCCTAAAATAAACCTTGAATTTCAGGAAACCCTGTGCAGCTCTATGATAAAGAGGTGAAACTCTTCTTAATCTCCCTGCATTGGTATATGATGGACACATTATTGCTTGAATTGACTCTGATTTATTGTGTTTTTTTTTTGGTTTGTTTTTTGCAACAGGTTAATTAGTACACATCTAATATAAAATGTGCAAGGTTTCTGTGCAGGACTAAGAATTAAAAAACTGACTTAAATCAGAAAGTGGCTCTTATGAAGCACATTTGAGGATCTCACATATAAACGTTATCATCTGACTGAGCACATGTGAGTGGATCATGTGAGACGCGTAGTTCTGGGTTCGTATTTAACTCAGTAGTCCACCGTGAAATTATCTCCATCCGAAAGCATGTGTTTAATCACTGTGGCGCTATGGAGATTTCCTTTTTTACAGAAGTCCCTTTGAGTAACAATTACCATGTGAATTGTACTTATAAGCAGTGGTGTAGTCCTAGAAAAAAAGGTGGTGCACTATTACACCCGACACAAATTTTAAATGAAAGTAGGCAAAGAAATGACGAAAGTCAATGTTTCGTCGATTCATTGAATATATATATATATATATATATATATATATATATATATATATATATATATATATATATTTTTTTTTTTTTTTTTTTTTTTTTTTTTTTTACTTCAGTTACCTGTATTTAAGTTAACTCAAAAGGGCCTGTGCATGCATGGAAAGACAGCTTTTTAGCTTTCTTTCTTTACTGGCTTATTACTTTAGATTTTATAGGTTCCTTTAAACATCAATCAGCAATTATTTTTAATTGTCACATTCGTGCATGCTTGTTTTAAACCAAACTATTAGGAGTCTGTCTTCTGTTGTCGCTATTATTTACTAGTGGTTACCCTTTTAAATCGCACATTGTTACGATATTTATGAGTAGTGTTTGCCTAATTGTTTTTTAGTGTTATATACGGTATAGTGTCGTTCACTAGCGGCACAATTAAGACAAATGTGAAATACTGTTTTACAGGGGCGATTTTAGGATTTTAATTTTAGGGTGGATCAGGATCAGATCCTTTTGGGTTAAACAAAGAAAAATGTGTCATATATTTAAGTAAGAATTGTAAGGAATAGGCACATCTTAACAAATTAAGTTGTGAGTTGAAAATAAAACCCTTTTGGTATACAGTTAAAGAGGACGCAAATCCATGTAAATTAGGGAAGTTTAATCAGAAAAACAAGTGAGTATACTGAGGGTATACTCAATTATTGATCCTCAGAAGTGGTAATACCCAAACAGCTCATCGAAAAAAGTAAGCATACTGAGTATACGTGCGTATAGCAAGGACTACACCACTGCTTATACGTAAGTGTATTAACACACACTCTAAAAAATGCTGGGCTGTCAAAGCCAAATGTTGGCTCAAATATCAACAAACTCTTACACTTTATTAAAAAATAATGGTTGGGTTTGTCAATATTTGATCCAAATGATGGGTTACATCCACCCAGCATTTTTTTTTTGACTGAATGCATATTATAGTTGTGTGTTACATTCATACCCCCAATTCACTAAGTGAAGTTTATTTATAAACACATTTCGAGAGGATCACGTGCTTTTGATTGTTCACAGCTGTTCCGACTTTAGCTAATAACTGATTATCCTATCAGACGATCCTTAACTCACTATAAATACCCAGACTTTTCTCATCTCAATATCTTCGTCTTGAAGAAACCCCCCCACCCAACCCTACTTTCCCTCCTTTCAAACGGGCGTCACAGTGGCCAGCGATTAGCTCTGTTGCCTCACAGCAAGAATGCCCCTGGTTTAACTCCTTTCCAAACCAGACGGCATTTCTGTGCAGAGTTTGCTAGTTCTCCCCGTGGTCACGTGGGTTTTCCCCGGGTCCTCTGGTTTCCTCCCACAGTTCGAAAACAAGCACTCTAATCAATTAATTCAAATATTTTAGCTAAACTCTGAGTACACTTGCAACATCCGTATCTGACACTTAGCTACAATAAGCAAGAGGGGGAGTCATCGAGATCTACCTGAGCTCAAACTCCCCTCTCGCCTAGGGAGCCCAGGGCTCGAGGATCTTTTAAGCATAACTAGCCTTATTATCAATCATCAGCTAAGTGTGAACTCTTGAAATTGGATATTAATCATTTCTGAATATGGAGATTTTTCTTTTACAGAAGTCCCCATGAGTAACAATTACCATCCAAATTGGATTAATTAGTATTTAAACACACTCTAAAAAATGCTGAGCTGTCAACTCCAAATGTTGGGTCAAATATGGACGAACGCAACCACTGAGTTGATTTTGTCCAATTAAATTTAAACTACACATTTTTTAACCTAATCGTTGGTTTTGTCCATGCTTGACCCGAATGTTGGGTTACAACAACAAAGGAATGCACACATATTATGTAACCGCACACATGTTATATAAATGCATGTTATGCTCACACAGTGAGTTCAAATTTATACAATTCAGTAAGTTGGATTTTAATGATTTCTGAATTAGCACCCTCTAAAAAATGCTAGGTTTTTATAACCCAACGTTGGGTCAAATATGGACTTAACCATTGGGTTAAAAAATATATATTTATTAAATATAAATGACACTTTTTTTAAACTGAAAGGTTTAGACACCTTTGTCATAAATGGTATTACTTTTATTTTTTGAAATCATTATTATTATTATTACTATTCTGACTTGTCCTGTTATCTTTCCATTATCATTATTACAAGTATTTATACCATTATCATTATTAAGGTTGCAGTTGTTGTAGTTGTAGCGGTAGTAGTTGTAGTAGTAGTAGTAGTAGTTGTAGTTGAAGTAGTAGACAGTGTAATAGTATCGATTGTTATTGAGTAATTGTTACGGAGATTTTTGAAGTAGTAGTTCATGTAAGTAGTAGCAGAAGTAGTAATGGTGTGGTAGTTACAGTAGTAGTAGTAGTCGTTGTTGGTGTAGTAATATCAGTAGTAGATGTTGTTGATGTAGATGTAGTAGAAGTGATTGTGGTGGTGGTAGTAGCAGTAGTAGTAGTAGTAGCAGTAGACGTTGTTGTATTAGTTGTAGCAAACGCTATAGTAGTATCAGTAGTGGTAGTCGTTGTAGTAGTATCAGTATTAGTAGACACTTTAGTAGTAGTAGTCGTGGTTGTGGCTGTAGTAGAAGCAGTAGTAGTTGTAATATAAGTAACTTTTTGTAGTAGTAGTTTGTGTAGCACTTGTGATTTATTATTATTGTTGTCAGTTATTACTGTTGTCCTTTCTTTCTTTTTACTCTCATATTTACTGTCATACATTAATAAGCATTGTTGTTACTCCCTACCTCTGACTGGTTTCTTTCTATATGTTTTATCTATATCTGTGACACTTGCTTCATTTATTGACTTATTGTTCCTTATGTATGTACTCTGACCTGTCCACCAAGTTACCTTTACATGCATACACACACTCACACACACACACTCACGCACATACCAGTACATGACTATATTGTTGTTGTTTTTGTTTTGTTTTTGTTTCGTTGCTTTGTATTTGTTATTTGTTGACGTTTTCTTGTATTTGTATGATTTTTGCATATTCTAATAAAAAAATAAAATAAAAAAAAAACTGAAAGGTTGGGTTTGCAATATGTGGCCAAGCATTGGGTTAATAAAACCCAGTATTTTTGTAATTGCACGTTACGTTATATATATGGCCACTTTATTAGGTACGCCTTTCTAGTACCATGTCGGACACCCTTTTGCCTTCAGAACTGCCTTAGTCCTTCGTGGCATATATAACAAGGTACTGGAAATATTCCTCAGAGATTTTGCTCAATATTGACATGATAGCATCCATGAAGCCACTCTCTCGTTCCACCACATCCCAAAGGTGCTCTGTTGGAATCTGGTGACTGTGGAGGCCATTTGAGTACAGTGAACTCATTGTCATGTTCAAGGAACCAGTCTGAGATGATTCACGCTTTATGACATGGTGCGTTATCCTGCTGGAAGTACAGTACAGTACATTTCGTTGACACGATGCTCAATTGGTACTAATGGGCCAAAAGTGTGCCAAGAAAATATCCCCCACACCATTTCGTCACCAGAAGAAAAGATGTAAAAAAATAAATAGAAAAACTGAACAAACTTCTTATAACATGGAAGTGAAGATGGAGTCAAAAAATATTGATCAGAAGAATCAAGGAATTTTGAAAGGAAATTTGGGCGGACCCAATATAAGCCCGAGGGCTATTCCATAACTTCCATACCTGTGAATGCATGATCACGTTGTCTGCACCATGCAGATTAGATATGTAAAAGCAACAATTTTAAAGTCTACACAGCATCTTAGTTCCCTGAACAGACGGCTAATAATGGGACATTGTTCCTGTTGTGAAAACCTATTCAGTTCTTCTTGGCAACAGCGGTAGACAGGAAGTGCCAAATCAACACGGTAACCTTGACATTAACTGACCGTTTGTCTGCGTTTCAAAGAAGCGCCTTTTCTGAGCCGCACTCGTCTTTGCAGAAGTTACACACACAGGAAACGGAGTCAGCAGGAGATTAAAAGACACACTTGCGGTAGAAATGAGAGTCAGTGGAAGTGTTTGTTCAATCTCACTGCATTTGAGTGAAAGCTTGCTGTAAACACCTTTCACTACAGCACAAACCACAGATTCTCATTGCAGAAGTAAAAGCAAAGCCTGTTCACTTCTATCAGCCAGAGCTGTCAGTAGCTGTTTCCATCCAAAGATACCAATTAAATGTATGCACAAAACTGGAATATCTGTGAATGACGTGCGAATGAAGCAGCGTTTCCATTCCACGAGTCAAAGAGAACAACAACGACACTTCACGATTAACTGGAGGCAAATATCAACAGTAAAAGTGTAATTTACTGCGGTAGGAGAAGCTGTGTGAATCTTTTCTTTATTTAATAAATGACTTGCGCCTCAGAAGAAAGTTTTCATCCTCACTGAGACTCAGAAAAGAAACACAGTGAGAGTGTTTGCCACTGAATAAGGAATTGAGTGAGGCTACCGTTAGTTTAATCCCTTTAGCAAGGGGCACAGCGAGACCCCCATCCCCCCAAGAGCAAATCAATGCATTTAACTGAGTGCTAACAATTATTTCCAGAAGCATGAATTCGCTAGGGATCAGTCAATGATATTCAGAAAGATTATTAATCTGGGGTTGCCAATTTATCCAGCATATGTTTTACGCAATGAATGCCCTTCCAGCTGCAACCCATCACTGACAAACACCCACACACTCTCATTCACACACATACACTACAGACAATTTTAGCATACCCAATTCACTTGTACCTCATGTCTTTGGACTTGTGGGGGAAAGCGGAGATAGAAATTATATATATATATATATATATATATATATATATATATATATATATATATATATATATATATATATAAAATATTATAGGAAATACTGAGAAAAAATTCTTGCTTTGTTAAACATTTTTTTTTATTCATAATTAATTTCCTGCTAGCATAAGGATGTCTAGTTGGTGAGATCAATAAACCTCTCTCCCATTTTTAGTGTATTTGTTAGTGTATCTGAAACTCATCCTGGAAATCAATGGTTCAAATCTGGTTTAAGACAACCCAAGCTCATTCTGAAAACGTAGTCCCGTGGACGTTTCTGGAGACCGCGGAATACGTCCCAGGAGGTACGTACGGCTGCATTAATTTTTTTTAAGCTAAGGCTATGGGGCAGTGTGACGCTGTTCCCTTACGCTCTTGCTGGCCGGCCGGCCGACCGTTTACTTCCTTGTGGAGGGCTTTCCCGCTGCAACCCGTTTGTCCACTCAGCTCAGCGTGTACGTCGGCAGGCTTGAGATGCAGAGGAGTTGACCAAGGCGATCGGTTTTGAGTCTGGAGAAGAGCGGTTCCAGAAATCAGGTAAGACAAAAACAGAATCCCAAAAATTAAGTGAACGAGTTCATAACAGGGTGAGAACATGGTGAAATCCGAAAATGCGGTAAAAAAAAAAAAAAGGGCTTTTCTTTTTTTGGACGGCTTTTTGTAAACTGTTGCTCAGGTTTAGGGAAGCGAGCGGGCGGGCGGGTCGATCGGTAAGATTGGTTGGGTTTAGGGAAGGAGGAGGGCGGGTCAGCCGATTGGCCGGTAGCACAGTCAATCATCCGGACAGCGGCCTCTGGTGGGTTCACACGAGAACAGCACGGGTTGCAAACTGCACTCGCAAGAGGCATTTGAGATGCGAAAAGCGCTCACAGCGGCCTCTCGTGGATTCGCAAAAACAAAAACTGCAGCCGTACGTACCTCCCGGGACGTATTCCGCGGTCTCCAGAAACGTCCGCAGAACTACGTTTTCAGAAAAAGCCTGGATTGGGTTTAAGGAACCAGAGTCACCACCAGTACTTTAATGAACATCTTAGGCTTTTTTTAATCTTCAAGCAATATCTGTATACATGAAACAAAAGCAAAACCTCATGTTGCCATTTAGATTTTTTGAAAAAATAGTTTATTGCTAGAATATAGTTAGTTAGCAGTATGAGTATACCTCGCTCCCATCATTTTTAGTGTACTAGTTAGTGTATCTGGATCTTATGCTGGAATCCTGGCTCAAATTTGGCTTCGGAACCAGAGTGACCACGGTTTCAAATTGGGAAACGGGTCACAGTATCGATAATTGGTGCCGTGACCCGGTTCCCAATTTTATCCAGTAGTGACTTTGGTTCCCGAAATAGGATAAATTGAGTTTTAGGGTAATGAAGCCAGATTTATAAGAGCTGTGCTCTTCAAAGTTTTGGACTTCAAAGGGGACTATAAAGTTTGAGTTAAGTTCAACTAAACACTACATTAATGAACATCTTAGGCTTGTTTTAATCTTAACATCAAGCAGTATCTGTGTCTAATCCCATGTTGCCATATTGATTTCTTGATTAATAGTTTCCTGCTGGTTAGATAGCAGTATGAGTATACCTCGCTCCCATCATTTTTAGTGTACTACTTTTAGTGTTCAAATCGAGAACCGGGTCACAGCACCAATAACCTAAATTACAGAGAACCCTATCCTACTTTGGAAATCAAAGTCCTAAAGTTACCAACTGTTGGTTTCTTGACATGGTTCCCGATTTGAACCCGTAGTGACTCTGGTTGCCAAAACTAAATTGTTGAAATTACGGAAAATGCTGAAAACTCAGTTTATCCTATTTCGGGAACCAGATTCACACCAGTTCAAATCAGGAACCGAGTCATGGCACCAACAATTGGTTCCTAATTTGAACCGGTGATGACTCTGGTTTTAGAATGGTGGTGAGGCCAGATTGTAAAAGTTGTCCAGGTAAATCTCACTTCCCAGATCTGAAAAGATGCATCAGAACCTGCAGACTTTAGTGACCCTGTTGTTCAAACAGAATGAAGAGGAACTGAAGAGGCCACACCGAATTTTTGTCATGGATGAAAATGAGCCTGTTGAAGGATAGACCTACAGTCTTTACAATGACTAGCACTGTGTGTCCTAGATTAAAGCTTAAAGATCACATGCAACTTTTTACAAAATTACATTACTGGATGTTTATTGCGTTGATTTACATATATTTTCAGGTTTGGTAATATTTTTGTATGGCTTTGCCCTGCCTATGTAACATAGTATAGATAGGTCACACTTTACAATAAGGTTTCACTGATTAATGTATTTACTAACATGAACTAATTATGAACAATACATGTACTGCATTTATTAATCACAATTCAACATTTACTAACGCGTTCACTAGTGATTTAAAAAATAATAAAGCTGGTCCAGTGTTTTTGACACACTCAATAAATCTGCTAACATAAATCTAGAGCCCAACCCTTTGACAGCTCATTTTGGTATTTCAGAGAGAGTTGACTTGACTGTTGCATCTCGCCAGGTTACTGCTTTGTCTACTCTTTTAGCTAGACGAGCCAGTCTTATCAAATGTAGACAGGTGAATCCTCCATCACATGACATGTGGATCCGAGAAATCTTTAGTTACATAAAACTTGAGAAATTAAGATGTTTGCTTGCAGGATCTTTCAAATCTTTTTACAAGATCTGGAGCCCTGTTTTAGACTATATCAAAGGCTTATCCTGTTCAAATTATATCAGATCTAATACACAGTAAATAATTGGAAAGAGGAAATACTGACTCCTTAATGTGAACTTTTCACACAAAAAAATGCTCATTTATTATTATTATTGTTGTTATTGTTATTATTATTATTATTATTCATTTATTAATTTTCTTGTCAGCTTAGTGCCTTTATTAATCCGGGGTCGCCACCGCGGAGTGAACCGCCAACTTATCCAGCAAGTTTTTACGCAGCGGATGCCTTTCCAGCCGCAACCCATCTCTGGGAAACATCCACACAAACATTCACACACACACTCCGGACAATTTTAGTCTACCCAATTCACTTGTACCGCATGTCTTTGGACTGTGGGGGAAACTGGAGCACCCGGAGGAAACCCACGCGAAGGCAGGGAGAACATGCAAACTCCACACAGCCAACTGAGCCGAGGTTCGAACCAGCGACCCAGCGACCTTCTTGCTGTGAGGCGACAGCACTACCTACTGTGCCACTGCTTCGCTATTATTAGCATTATATATATATGTATATATATATATATATATATATATATATATATATATATATATATATATATATATATATATATATATATATATATATATATATATATATATTTTTTTTTTTTTTTTTTTTTTTTAAAGAATTTATTTACATTTTATTTAATTTAAAAAAAAATCTTTTAGAAGATATGTTTGTTTATTATTTAATTTATTTTATTTTTAGGGGATAGTGGGAAAATAAGAAAAATAATGATGTTGTATTGTATACTTTGATGTATTGTCTTGTTAAATGCCAATAAAAATAAATAAATAAATTAATTAATTAATTAATTAAATGATAAATAAATAAATAAATAAATAAATAAATAAATAAATAAATAAAATTCTGCTGCGACAATTAAAAACTGCTAAAAAAAAAATTAAAACTGCTTTTCTTCTAGCTAAAATAAAACAAATAAGACTTTCTCCAGAAGTAAAAATATTATAGGAAATACTGTGAAAAATTCCTCGCTCTGTTCAACATCATTTGGGAAATATATGAAAAAGAAAACAAAAACAACTGTGACTTCAACTGAAGGTCAGACATACTGTAAGTATTACATCATTTCCATCAGGACACAGACCTGTCTTGAACGATACGTGTGTGGATGTGAAACCTTTAGAATTTGCAAAAGACACTATCATTTCCATCTGAACGTAGCCTGAAATGCAGTGTTTTGTCTCGCTCACATCATTAAAAAGAAGACGTGTGTGTTTACAGCGATCTGACAGGCGAAGTGTCTGTATTACTGAAACACAGAAAACAGGCTCAAGTGTGTCTCTGATAGCTGGACGAGAGATTTATGAAGAGTCTTTTGACTTCTGCCCTGCACAGTCCATTAAAAGAGACATTCTCCATACATTTATCAGTGTCAACAAGAGATTTACTACGGTTATTAAAACTAATGTGTATTCATCAATCAGTGGTGACTCTTCCACCATTCCATATTTGTCAATTTGTTTAAGAACATAAAACCAATATACCATGAATAGACATGGCACAGGTTTTGTATTTTTGTGTTTTTTTCAGTTTATTTACGGTTGTGAATTGCATAATGGGATGTTGATCTCTGCTCTGTTGACTTTTGATGGTAAAAATTCAATTCTGCAGTTTAACAAAGTGACTTTTATTGACATTTTATTAGTTTGAAATAATATAATGTATAAGAAATAATAGAGAAATGAGTCTGTAAAATAGCAGAAAATGTGCAAGCAGTTTATTACAACATTTTTGTAGCGTCATATACAACACCAACACAGACAATATAGCACTGCAAATTATTCAACCCAAGCTCATTCTGGAAACGTAGCCGCGTGGACGTTTTTGGAGATCACGATTTATGTGGCCGGATTCATGCTGGACCGCTTTTTTTTTTTTTTTTATTGTAGTATTTACAAACATAGTACAATAGAATACATCTCACAACAGTTATGAACATAATAAAAATAAATAAAATAAAATGAATAAATTCTTTCATTTATACAATGCATAAACATGCCAGGGGTAGAAAAAAGAATAGGTAAGATAATGATAATCATATAAAAAAAAAAACTTATTCAATCAAATGAAATTTACATAATACCTCATATGTTTTTTTAGCTTTTCTGTTTTTTATGTTACATAATGTAGTACCATATTGTTTAATCTCCTTTATAAAATGAACACAATTTGGCTTAGCTTTGGCCCATTTCTTGACATGGATATGGTATTTTCCAAGTGCTGGACCGCTTTTGCAAATCGTCGCTTGGGTTTAGGGAAGGAGGAGGAGGAGGAGGAGGAGGAAGAGGAGGGCAGCTGGGTTGGCCGATTGGGTTCACGCGAGAACAGCACTCCCGAGAGGCGTTCGGGGCGCGAAAAAGCGTGCACAGCAGCTTCTCGCGGATCCGTGAAAACAAAAACTGCTCGAATAGTACCTCCCGGGACGTATTTCGCGGTCTGCAGAAACGTCCGCGAGGCAAAATTATTAAAATTCATAATGAAATTATAAAAGATAGTTTTATAATACTTTATAAAATACTTTTTCAAACTTTTTAGGGTTAAAAGTTGTAAGATCAAGAGCCTATAATGCAATTCAAAAGCATAAAAAATGGGGGGAAATAAAAGCATGAATCACAAAATACAGAAAACTGCTTATTTACAGATATTTTTACAGTCTAAGAGTCCAGATTTTCAGATTCAATTGTGTGTATCAAATATTGTCCTAAAAAGTATTCATCAACAGAAACAGTCAGCGGTGTTGGAATGTATATTGTCCGTGTATTTAAGCTTTACATATCTGAAAGGGCGACACTGAACAGTATGTTATCAGTGTAAATACTGTAAGACACTTGAAAAACAATCTGTCAATACCTGAAAATAGGTCAAGAATGGTGTGTTCAGATAGAAATGTACAATGGCAGTTACAGGATAGTAATGATAAAATATCCAGCGGGGAATATAAGCAGGGCTCGAAATTGCGACCATTTTGGTTGCATATGCGCCCGAAATTTTATCTATGCGACCTTGAAATATTTGGGAGCATTTCTGCGAGTGTTTAAAATTGTAGTGTGCGACTAATTTTTACTGCAAAATGTTCAGCACATTCAGGATTCGGGAGACATTCACGCAGAATGCATCTCTAAGCTCTTTGTCTGCACTTGAAAAGCGAAACGCAGTGCTCGGGAATGGTTTAAAACAGTTGTCATGTCAACTTGCTGCAGTAAACAAATCCAAGTCTGCTTGCCCCGCCTTCGCGCTCTTCTTATTGGCTCACCACTGCTCTAGCACTGAACGCGAATGATTGGTTAATATCAGCTGTCAATCACTCAGCGCCTTCTGGCTTCGGATGAGAGAGAGCTACTACCGCGAAAAATTGTAAAGCGCTGAAGATGAGAATGAAGATAGCATAACACTTGACAGATTTTGTTTTAGAAACCATGACATCTACAGTTACAAATAATGACACATCTTACTAGTTATACCGTTAACACGTTAATTCAAGCAGTGCGTGCAGGGCCGGTGAGTGCTCCGTGTATGCTTTGGTTACTCAGTTATGTTATAAAAATCTATTTTCTTGTGATAACGGGATTTTGTTGAGACATATTTTCCTCACGCTTGCATATAACGTTATATATGATTTTTTTGCTTGTTAGTTTGATTAGTGTTGATTTCAAATACAATCAATATGTTTGTATAAAATTTGTAGTAACGGTGCTCATAATTGGTGGGTGTGACTAAATTTTGGCTGATGCGCCTACATTTTTAAAGTTAGGAGCACCGGTGCTACCAAGCAAAAAGGTTAATTTCGAGCCCTGATAAGCATTCAACATGTCACCATTTTTCTAAGAAAACATATTTCTAAAGGTGCTGTAGACTTGAATTTTTCACCGGATGTTAGTAGCAACCAAAGAAATCCATATATACAAAGAAATCAAATCTAATTAGTTTAATGACACAGGGAAAAAGTAGTGAACACATGAAGAAAGAGAGGTGCAGAAAAGTAGTGAAAGCCCAGACAGCAGCTGAAATCGTTCTTCAGCAAGCCTCTGCCCTTCCTCAGTGTAAATGAACATCAGCTGCTTCAGTCCAACATCTACATTAGCAGGAGGATGAAGGTGAAACCAGGGTGGACATTTCAGCAAAACAATGATCCAAAACAAAACCAAGGAGACTCTCGGATGCTTTCAGAGAAAGAAAATCAAGCTGTAGAATGGCCCAGCCAATCACCTGATCCGAATCCAATAGAGAATACAGAATAAAGCTCAGATTTGATAGACGAGACCCACAGAGCCATCAAGATTTAAACACTCTGTTGAAGTCTGTGAAAAACTCACACCTGAGCAACGCATGTGACGTCATTCTCCATATGAGAGGCGTCTTTAAGCTGCCGTCACCATAAAGCCTTTTATTTAAAGTATTAAATACATTTCAGTAGTTCAGCACTTTCTCCTTCTGTTATTTAATTTCAGATTATTTGTTTTGTTTTATTTTTATGTCTGTATTGTTTGGGTTTCTACCAAAATCGTGTTCAATTCCATGTCAACAGCTCCTTTAGAAATATTATTCCCAGGAAAAAAAACATGCTCAGTACTTACTTTCCCCCCTGTATCAGATCTTAACCCCTAAATTACTCCGAGCGGAGTTATTCAATTTCACAATACAAGATAAAACCTGAAATTACATCATTTGAACAAGCCAAACAGAAGTGAAAAGAGTTCTATGTGAAGATAACGATGAATGGAGAAGATAATGTGTGATTTATGAATCGGCCATATCTTTATTAGCACAGGCCCTAAATCAGCAGTTCTCTCTTCGCCGTATCTACTCCAAAGCCAAAGTCAGCCGCTACGTCTTTATCTTCATACACATCTACATCTTTATTTATACCACCGATGTTTGCATCTTTATATACCATAAATGTTTCTGTGAAAATTACCGCTCGGGTTCAGTGCTGCTCATTTCCTTTGAGTTGTTTTAAATGCAGTAAAGTATTTTAAAGGGCGATAAAAGCAGCATCAGTTTACGCAGGAGCTGGTTCATTTACACATGGAAACCGCGACATAATGATTCAGCCATCAGGAAACCTCAAGCAATGTAAACACGTGTGTCTTTGTCTACCTAGAAGTTCATTTGCAGCCACAGCCAGATAAATCCTCGAGCCACTGATAGCGGATTTGCTCTAAAGGCTTTATTTTGGCAATAAGACTCAGGTGTTGAGGGCAGAAATACATTTACGCACAAGAATGAGTCAATAATATGTGAATATTTTTTATTGGTATAGCACTTTAAACTAATGGTTAATTAATTAATTAATTAACATGAACAAACAATGAACAATACTTTTATGTCTTTATTTATTCAGCTTTGTTAATGTTAGTTCAATCTTGTGTATTGTTCAAATTGACTACCCTTTTGTTATGTTGGGGGCTGTTTTTGCCCCATTGACTTCCAATATAATGACATTTTTGGATTGCAAAACCATGACAGAATATTATCATGTATTCTTGATTGTTGCTGGTTTTCCCATTTGGGAAGAGGAACAATATGTCATTTTCATTTTGGCAGCCTTAACCTTTTAATAGACCTCTGTGGAAAATTCCCTGGCTTTCATATGGAGTTCTGTGGAGTAAAGCTGCAGATTATAGTGTGTGTGCAGAAATACACTTACTGTGTTTACTATGTTCTGAGAGCTGAGGGGTTTATTTTTTTGGTTTTCTGCAGATTATATATACTTGCGGTATATATATATATATATATATATATATATATATATATATATATATATATATATATATATATATATATATATATATATATATATGTATGTATGTATGTATATATATATATATATATATATATATATATATATATATATATATATATATATATATATATATATATATATATATATATATATATACTGTATATATAGACAATTATAGACATTTTGGACAAAATTGAAATTTTGGTGATTTTAAAGAATCAGAACTGAAATGTAATGAAAATTATGTCATCATTTGCTTCTCTTTCTTCTGTTAAACTCAAAAGAAGATGTTTTGAAGAATGTTGGAAACTGGTAACCATTGACTTCCTTAGTATTTGTATTTCCTATAGATGCCAATGGTTACAGGTTTTCAGTTTCTTTAAAATGGCTTGGTTTGTGTTCAACAGATGAAACAAACTTAATAAGGGGAAAGTAAAAAATTAGTATTTGTATTTATTTATTTATTTATTTAAATTTTAGGGATAAATTCCCTTTAATTGAGTGCATGTTTTAAAAAGAGGACACCCTGGCTCTAAATCAAGAGAGTAAACTCTTATCTCTTCTGTTTACTTAATGGAGATTGGATCTGTTCCTCACTTAACAATTCAAGACAATTGACATTTTGATGATTTTAATGAAGCAAAACTGAAATGTAATGAAAATTAAGTCCTCATTTGCTTTTCCTTCTTCTGTTGAACATAAAAGAAGATGTTTTGAAGAATGTTGGAAACCAGTAACCATTGACTTTTTAAATATTTCCTACTATGGATGTAAATGGTACAGGTTTTCAGTTTCTTTAAAATATCTTTAAATGTGTTTAATGGATGGAAGAAACAATACGGTTTATAAACACTTAAGGGAGAGTAAAAATGAATATGTGTATTTATTTATTCATTCATTTATTTAAATTTTAGGGGTGAATTCCCTTTAATTGAGTGTATTTCTCAAAAAGGGAACACCCTGGCTCTAAATCAAGAGAATAAACTCTTATCTCTTCTGTTTTCTTAATTGAGATCAGATCTGTTTGGAAATTGACCTCACTTAACACTTCTAAATAATTATATATATATATATATATATATATATATATATATATATATATATATATATATATATATATATATATATATATATATATATATATATATATATATAAAAGTTACAGATGATACAATTAATATTCTGTGTTAATTAAATAAATGGTAAAGGTAATAACAATGATAACGAGGTAATAACAAGATTCTCTTACTTCACAGTTGTCTAAAGAGTCATTGAATATACAATAGAGACTTCTTCACTGTGCTGTTGGGGTCAATGCTTTAATTTCAGTTCTCAGTAATGATGACTGACAATTGTCCTTTTTGTTCAAAAAGTGAAACGCCTTTATGGAGTGTGTCAGACTGAAACCTTTATTTTTACTTTTCTGCGGTGCTGTGTGGCATTGTGTTCAGTTGTTGAAGAGGAGTTAGCGTTTACATATTTAATATCATGCATTTCCTGTGGCTCTTGTGAGTTTTAACATGTTGAAACAATAAAAGGCACTTTTAAATTCAATTCTGTCTCTATCTCTCTATATCTCTCAATTTAATTTAATTCAGAGCTGCAACGTTTCTCCAATCTTCTGTTGTCCAGTTTTGGTGAGCCTGTGTGAATTGTAGCCTCAGTTTCCTGTTCTTAGCTGACAGGAGCGGCACCCAGTGTGCTCTTCTGCTGCTGTAGCCCATCCGCCTCAAGGTTGGACGTGTTGTGTGTTCAGAGATGCTCTTCTGCAGACCTCGGTTGTACCGAGTGCTTATTTGACTTACTATCAGCTGGAACCAGTCTGGCCATTCTCCTCTGACCTCCAGCATCAACAAGGCATTTGCGCCCACAGAACTGCCGCTCACTGGATATTTCCTCTTTTTCAGACCATTCTCTGTAAACCCTAGAGATGGTTGTGCGTGAAAATCCCAGTAGATCAGCAGTTTCTGAAATACTCAGACCAGCCCGTCTGGCACCAACAACCATGCCACGTTCAAAGTCACTTAAATCCCCTTTCTTCCCCATTCTGATGCTCGCTTTGAACTGCAGCAGATCATCTTGACCATGTCTACATGCCTAAATGCATTGAGTTGCTGCCATGCGATTGGCTGATTAGAAATTTGCGTTAATAAGTAGTTGGACAGGTGTACCTAATAAAGTGGCCGGTGAGTGTACTATACATATATATATATATATATATATATATATATATACATATATATATATACATATACCTATACATATATATCCTAGTAATACATATATATAACCTATACATATATATCCTAGTAATACATATATATATATAACCTACACATATATATCTTAGTAATACATATATATATATATATAACCTATACATATATATCCTAGTAATACATATATATATAACCTACACATATATATCTTAGTAATACATATATATATATATATATATATATATATATATATATATATATATATATATATATATATATATATAACCTATACATATATATCCTAGTAATATATATATATATATATATATATATATATATATATATATATATATATATATATATATATATATATATATATATATAACCTACACGTATATATCTTACTAATACATATATATATATATATATATATATATATATAACCTATACATATATATCCTAGTAATACACATATATATATATATATATATAAATTTTGATTGTTAAGTGTTTTTTTAATTGTTTTACTGCTACTATTTATTGTGTTTATTATGTTAATATTGTTTTATATATATATATATATATATATATATATATATATATATATATATATATATATATATATATATATATATATATATATATATACTATATATATAATAAACAAAATAAATAGTAGCAGTAAAACAATTAAAAAAACACTTAATAATCAATATTTTGGGACAAAACAATAATAATAATTAATAATAATCAGTATATTTATTTACAATGATTCATTTATGAACATCTAGAAGTATAGTGTGTGTGTGTGTGTGCGAGTCTCTCCCTCTCCCTCTCTCTCTCTCTCTCTTCTTCTGTCTCCCCGCGGAGCTTAAACCCGCCTCCAGATTCATTAGCAGGACCTGCCCTATAAATACTGTGGTTTTGGCAGAGAAGCACACTTTTTTTTTGCTGTTGCTGCCCACAGATTAGAGGCGTCAGTCCGTCAGTCAGTCAGTCATGAACGAGCTGAAGAGCAAGGCTTTCTGGCGGGCCGTCCTGGCCGAGCTGCTGGGAATGACCCTGTTCATCTTCCTCAGCATTACAGCAGCTGTGGGAAACACCAACACTCAAAACCCAGACCAGGAGATCAAGGTGGCGCTGGCTTTCGGGCTGTCCATCGCCACCCTCGCCCAGAGCCTGGGACACATCAGCGGAGCTCACCTGAACCCTGCCGTGACCCTGGGTCTGCTGGCCAGCTGTCAGATCAGTCTGCTGAGGGCCGTCATGTATATTCTGGCCCAGATGATCGGGGCGACTGTGGCCAGCGCTATAGTGCTCGGGGTCTCCAAAGGGGACGCCCTGGGACTGAATCAAGTGAGTAAACTCGTACACTGTTAACAGTTACCTGTAGAATCTACAGTAACTCACTGGCAGCAGTTCACTTACTGTAAATCAGTTACAGTACAGTACAGTATTTACATTTACAGCACAGTTATCTTGCTGTATATGCATTTACAGTATATTTACTGTAAATATATAGTAATTTTTACAATGCAACTTTAAAATACAGTAACATACCGCATCTGTCCTACAGTAAAATACAGTTTACATTACAGTTGAATACTGTGTCATTTGCAAACATCGTTAACAGTGTATCTCTTACTCTTCTGTTTGATTAATTGAGATCTGATCTGTTCAGTCACTTAAAAATTCTAGACACTTGACATTTTAATGATTTTAAAGAATCGGAACTGAAATGTAATGAAAATAATGTCATCATTTGCTTGTCTTTCTTCTGTTGAACTCAAAAGAAGATGTTTTGAAGAATGTTGGAAACTGGTAACCATTGACTTCCTAGTATTTGTATTTCCTATAGATGCCAATGGTTACAGGTTTTCAGTTTCTTTAAAATGTCTTGGTTTGTGTTCAACAGATGAAACAAACTTAATAAGGGGAAAGTAAAAAAAGAGTATTTGTATTTATTTATTTATTTATTTAAATTTTAGGGATGAATTCCCTTTGACTGAGTGCATGTTTTAAAAAGAGGACACCCTGGCTCTAAATCAAGAGAGTAAACTCTTATCTCTTCTGTTTACTTAATGGAGATTGGATCTGTTCCTCACTTAACAATTCTAAATAATTGACTATATGATGATTTTAATGAACCAAAACTGAAATGTAATGAAAATTACGTCATCATTTGCTTCTCTTTCTTCTGTTGAACATAAAAGAAGATGTTTCGAAGAATGTTGGAAACCAGTAACCATTGACTTCCATAGTAGGAAAAACAAACACTATGGAAGTCAATGGTTTTTATTTTGTGTACAATAGAATAAACTGAAATAGGTCAAAGGTGAGGAATGATGACCGAATTTTCATTTTTGCGTGAACTATCCCAGGTTACAATGCGTTTACTCACTTTTGAAGTCAATAATTGCTGTTAAAAGTGTGTTTAAAGTCTCTGTATTGTACATATTAATAACTAAAAAGTACAAAATGTATCTTGTGAAAGGGTGCTTACAGGATGTAAATGGTACAGGTTTTCAGTTTCTTTGAAATATCTTTAAATGTGTTTAATGGATGGAAGAAACAATACGGTTTATAAACACTTAAGGGAGAGTAAAAATGAGTATGTGCATTAATTAATTTATTTATTCATTTATTAAAATTTTAGGGGTGAATTCCCTTTAATTGAGTGTATTTCTCAAAAAGGGAACACCCTGGCTCTAAATCAAGAGAGTAAACTCTTATCTCTTCTGTTTTCTTATTTGAGATCAGATCTGTTTGGAAATTGACCTCACTTAACACTTCTGAATAATTGACATTTTGATGATTTTAATGAGCCAAAACTGAAACGTAATGAAAATTATGTCATCGTTTGCTTCTCTTTCCTCTGAAGAAGATGTTTTGAAGAATGTTGGAAACTGGTAACCTCTGACTTCCTTAGTATTTGTATTTCCTACTATGGATGTAAATGGTTACAGGTTTTCAGTTTCTTTAAAATATCTTCATTTGTGTCCAACAGATGAAAGAAACTTATTAGGTTTATAAGCACTTAGAATTTTTTAAAAAGGGAACACCCTGGCTCTAAATCAAGAGAGTAAACTCTTACCTCTTCTGTTTACTTAATGGAAATTGGATCTGTTCCTCACTTAACAATTCAAGACAATTGATATTTTGATGATTTTAATGAACCAAAACTGAAACGTAATGAAAATTACGTCATCATTTGCTTCTCTTTCTTCTGTTGAACATAAAAGAAGATGTTTCGAAGAATGTTGGAAACCTGTAACTATTGACTTCCTTAGTATTTGTATTTCCTACTATGGATGTCAATGGTTACAGGTTTTCACCTTTCTTCAAAATTTCTTCTTTTGAGAAGATTCTGAAGGCTAATAACCACTTGAAGGAGAGTAAATAATGACTACATTTTTATTTTGGGGGGTGAACTATCCTTTTAATTGAGTGCATTTTTCAAGAAGGGAACATCCTGGAACTAAATCAACTCTTCTTTTTTGATAATTTTATTGAACCAAAACTGAAATGTTTACCCAAAAATGAAAATTATGTCATCATTTGCTTGTCTTGTTCCAAACCTGTTTGAGTTTCTCTATTGCTGTTGACCACAAAGAAAGATATTTTGAAGAATGTTGAAAACCTGTAAACCATTGACATCCATCGTATTTGTTTTTCCTACTATGAAAGTCAGGTTTTCAGAAGAAAGAAACTCATTTATAACCACATGAGGGAGAGTAAATCTTGATTTTTGGGTGAACTATCCCTTTAATTGAGTGCATTTACAGGAAGGGGACACCCTTGGACTAAATGAAATGATTAAACTCAAAAATGAACACAAAAGAAGTTATTTTGAAGAATGTTGAAAACCTGTAACCATTGACTTCTATTATATTTCTTTACAATGGGTTACTTCATTTGTGTTCAGCAGATGAAAAAAGCTCATAAAGGTTTATAACTCCCTCAGGGAGAGTAAATAATGAGTCAATTTTCATTTTTTTGCTTGAACTATCCTTTCAAATGAGTGCAATTTACAACAACAGCAAGATTTGTTGAATTTGTTCTGATTAATAATAATTATACACTCTGAAATGAAGGTACAAAAGCTGTCAATGAGGCAGCACCCTTTCACAAGATACATTTTGTACTTTTTAGTTATTAATATGTACAATATGGAGACTTTAAATACACTTTTAACAGCAATTATTGACTTAAAAAGTGAGTAAACGCATTGTAACCTGGGATAGTTCACGCAAAAATGAAAATTCGGTCATCATTCCTCACCTTTGACCTATTTCAGTTTCTTCTATTGAACACAAAATGAAAACCATTGACTTCCATAGTGTTTGTTTTTCCTACTATGGAAGTCAATGGTTACAGGTTTCCAACATTCTTCAAAATATCTTCTTTTATGTTGATGAAACTCAAAAAGCTTTAAAACATGCAAAACTGTTTAATAGTAATTAATAACAGAGTTTAAGTTTTTTTGTGTGGACTATCCCTTAAATGAGCAAATCAACATTGTAAAGTCTTACAGTCCAGTGGTAAACAGGGTAACCCCATGCGTCAGGATCAGTCTGTGTGAATGGGTGTGTGGGCAGACGAGAGCTGACGATAAACTTATCACCCGTGTTCAGACGTGGCCTTCTTTCCAGTGATTACACACTTTTTTCCTATTTCAAGAAGGCGTAATGCACATATTTACTTTGCTGGTAAACACCGTCATGTGTGGAGTGACATCACAGGGCTGATGTCATGAAATGACCCAAAATACATGTCTTTCTTAATTCTGCATTTAAATGTTATGCTTGTTTTCTTCTCTTTTTTTTACCTGAGTGGTAAAACATGAGTCTCTCAATGTTTATTCAATTCAATTTAATTAAATTCAAATCAATTAAATTCAGTTCAGTTCAGTTCAGTAGTTGCTTTATTGGCTTGACAAATGTTACAAATGTATTGCCAAAGCATTTATAAAGTTTACATTAAAAACAGCATACATATACTGTATATTTAAAAAAAAAAAACATAGTAAATCCAGTAAATAGTAGTAGTAGTAGTTAAAAAAATATTAATTAGTTAATTAATTAAATAAATAAATAAATAAATAAATACAATAAAAACAAATAAATTGAAATAATACATTAAATAAATAAATAATAAAAATACATTAAAAAATAAATGAATACATAAATTAATAAAATAAATAAATAAAATAATAAAAAATAAATTATTAAATTAATTTTAAAAATTATTAAATAAAAATTAATTCATTTATTCATTTTCTTTTCGGCTTAATCCCTTTATTAATCCGGGGTCACCACAGCGGAATGAACCGACAACTTATCCAGCTTATGTTTTACACAGCGGATGCCCTTCCAGCTGCAACCCATCACTGGGAAACACCCATACACTCTTGCATTCCCACTCATACACTATGGACAATTTTAGCTTACACAATTCCCCTTATAGTACATGTGTTTGGACTTGTGGGGGGAAACCAGAGCACCCGCAGGAAACCCACACCAACACGCGGGAGAACATGCAAACTCCACAGAGAAACGCCAACTGATTCAGCCGAGGCTTGAACCAGTGACCTTCTTGCTGTGTATGCAGCATAAAATAAAAATAAATAAATAAATAAATTATAATTAAAAAAATAAAAATAAAAATATCTGAATAAACATAAAAATAATAATAATAATAATAATAATAATAATAATAATATGAAATAATAATATGAATAATATGAAAGATACAGATGATACAAGTAGCATTCTGTGTCGATGCAACAAATGGTAAAGGTAATAACAATAATAATAATGTAATAACAATATTAATATAAAAAATACTTACAATAATAATAATAATAATAATAATAATTATAATAATAATAGTATTGCGGTTCATTCTGCTGTGGCAACCCCAGATTAATAAAGGGACTAAGCTGAAATGAAAATGAATGAATGAAAAAATGATAATAATAATAATAATAATAATAATAATAATAATAATAATAATAATAATAATAATAATGCGAAATTTGCAGATGATAAAAGTAATATTCTGTGTTGATTAAAAAATTGTAAGATAAAAAATAATAACAATAATAAACAAATATTAATAACAATATATAAAATAGTAATAATAATAATAATATTTAATAATAATTCAAATCAATTCATCTTTTTTTTTTTTTTTTTACAGTGTACAAATGATCTAATCTAAATCAAATGCTTTTATTTGTGTGCAGATCCACACAGATATTTCAGCAGGTCAAGGTGTTGGAATTGAGCTCCTGGCCACCTTCCAGCTGGTGTTGTGTGTTTTAGCAACTACAGACAAAAGGCGGCGGGACGTGTCGGGCTCCGCTCCTCTGGCCATCGGCCTCAGTGTTTGCCTGGGACATCTGACAGCCGTGAGTAATCAGCATTCACACTTCCACCGCTCTATTTTCTTTACCACGAGCATTCCTCTAGCTGCAGTAAACACTGTCAGGGTTACCATATGAATATGTAAAGCAACAGAGCAATGCTTAACCCTTGTGTATTGTGCATATCGACTCCCCTTTCATTATGTTGGGGACTATTTTTGCCCTATTGACTTGCATTATAATGACATAAAATAATCATGACAGCATATAATCTTGATTGTTGGTGGTTTTGTCATGGTAGGAAGAGGTCAAATGTGTCAATTTTGCTGTTGATCATCAGTTGGCAGCATTAACCCTTTAGATAGGCCTGTACAAAACAGTGTCTGGCTTTTATATGGAGTTCTATGGAGTAAAACAGCAGATTATAGTGTGTGTGTGTGTGTGTGTGTGTGTGTGTGTGCATAAATACACATACTATTTTCTAAGAGCTGAGCTGCTTATTATTTATTTTCTCAAACATATCAAGGTAAGTGCGCAAAGATATCTCTCACACACTTACACACCAGCCATTTTCAAACCATATCAGTGGTTATCAGCTGCTGGTAGGCTCAGAGGGCTGTTATCATCCATCCACATGGTTAATCAGCTATAGATCACATACGGCAGGGTTCCGGAAGTTAACGAGAATTATTTATATTATTTATTAAATTGCCTATTAATTGTATTTTATGAACGTCTACCCCAACCCTAAACAACTTCTCTATTAGTATAGCTGATTAACCATGTGGAAAGATGATAACAGCCTTCTGAGTCTACCAGTAGGTGCGGAAGGCCCCTACTGGCCCATATCTATAAGCTGATTACCACTGATAACAATGGGACAATGGACAGATAGACAACAGCTAGTCAGAATGGGCAAAACCACCATCTCTCAGGATCTGAAGTGGGACATTCACATAGACTCTATCGTGAGGAAAGCCCGGCAGAGACTGTACTTCCTTCATCAGCTGAGGAAGTTTCAACCTGCAACAGGAGCTGCTCGTACAGTTCTACTCAGCTGTCATCCAATCCATCCTCTGCACTTCCATCACCATCTGGTTCGGCTCAGCTGCCAAAACTGACCTCCGTAGACTACAGCGAATAGTCCGCACTGCTGAACGTATCACTGGCACTACCCTTCCTACACTTCAAGAACTGTACTCTTCCAGAGGGAGTAAAAGGGCTGTCAAAATCACTCTGGACACCTCGCACCCAGCACACTACCTGTTCAACTGTTACCGTCTGGTCGGCGCTTCAAAGCACCAAGCACAAAAACAGCCAGACCCAGGGACCCATCTCCCTCATGAACAGTTAAATATCCCCCAACTGTGCATTAAATATGTGCAAGACTTTCTCATACGCACTTATACACAGCAGCTTACATCAATATACAATGCAATACTTCCTCCATTCGCTTTTGTACACAGCACCCTATAACCTGTATATTTATAACAAATCTGTACATACAACTCAACATCCAGATCTTTTTACTAACTGCATCTCTGTTTAATATTTATAATCTTTTTTTTTTCATATTTACTTTGTGTTGTCACTTTATGTGCACTGGAAGCTTCTGTAGCCAAAACAAATACCTTGTGAGTATGAACTACAGACACTCATACACTAGGGACAGTTTAGCTTACCCAATTCACCTGTACCGCATGTCTTTGGACTGTGGGGGAAACCGGAGCACCTGGAGGAAACCCACACAAACGCAAGAAGAACAAGAAAACTCCACGCAGAAATGGCAACTGACCGAGGTTCGAACCAGCGACCTTCTTGCTGTGAGGCGACAGCACTACCTACTGCGCCACTGCGCCACCATTGTTATTATTATTATTATTATTATTAGTAGTAGTAGTAGTAGTAGTAGTAGTAGTAGTAGTAGTAGTAGTAGTAGTAGTAGTAGTAGTAGTAGTAGTAGTAGTAGTAGTAGTAGCAGCACACACACATACACTATACTCCATATAGCCATTTCATTTTGAGCCAGAAACTAAGCTTTTTTTGCTCTGCAACTGATGATCAACAGTAAAAAAATTACACATTTGATCTCTTCCCAACAGGGAAAACAAGCAACAATCAAGAACGGTCAAGACTTTGCAATCAAAAAGTGTGAATATAATGGAAGTCAGTGGGGCAAAAACAGCCGCCAACATAACGAAAGGGGAGTTCATTTGCCAAGAGTGTAATCCTGAATTTTAAACATTTTAACATTTAAGCATTTTGTCAAAATATGTTCCAAAAGATTTGCCCCCAAAAAATCTTTCTATATGCTCAAACACATTGTGGCCAAATCAATGACTCAAAATCACCCCAAGGTCTATGAAAACAACCCAACATCACACAAGGGTTAACCGAGTAAAGGAATAAGTAGGGCTTTCCAGCTCAATCCTCAGCATGGTCATCATCGTGTGTTGTTTCTCTCTGTGTAGATCAGCTTCACGGGATGTGGAATCAATCCTGCTCGAACATTCGGACCAGCAATGATTCGTCTAGATTTCGCCAACCACTGGGTAATAAAATTCAATTTCAGTTCCTTCCTTTAATCTAATCTAATTATTTCTAATTTAAAGGGGACCTATTATGCAAAAATCACTTTTATAAGGTGTTTAAATGCAATTTCTCGGCAACGGTGTGTGAATATAACCAGCTCATAATGTTTAAAATGCATTAATTGTATTTTTATAATCACACTTGATAAAAACAGTCTGCAGAAAAACTTTGATTGACATTCTCCCTTTGTATGATGTCATCAGATGGTGAAAAAGCCCCACCCACTAGTGCACATCTCTCCCTCATTAGCGCAAACAGCCCTGAATGAGAAGCAGCTGTTTTGAATCTGCCACTATGCTGACATGCAGGCATTTATAGCTCCGCCCTCTTTTGAAAAGAGCCCAATCTCATTTGAATTTAAAGCGACAGTCGCCAAAATGGCACACTTAGGATCAGACCCTAAAAGGGTCCGTTTCAGAGAGTTATACAACATTATTTGTGTGGTATTTTGAGCTGAAACTTCACACACACACTCTAGGAACATCCGAGACTTATTTCACATCTTGTAAAAAGGGGTATCATGGGTCCACTTTAAGGATTTTTAGATATTTGGATTAGAAATGAGACAAAAACTAAAATGAAAAGCATTTTATTTATACAAACACTGCAAAAATGCTATTTTTATATTAATTCTAGCGCAAAATTCTAACATCAAGAAGCATTTTCTAGACAAATAAACAAACATTGTTTTGTTTTGAGAAATAGTCCATTAAAATTAGGTGAGTTTTTTTTTAAAGCAAGTAAAATAATCTGCCAACGGGGTTAAGCAAAATTATTTTGTAATCATTTTGAGGTAAGTTTATTTTGCTTACGCCATTGGCAGATTATTTTACTTGTAGGGAAAAGTCTACTTAGTTTTTGGTTATTATTTCTGAAAACAAAACAATTTTTTGTTCACTTGTCTTGTAAAAAAAAAAAAAAAAAAAGATAAATGGTCTAGAAACCAGACAAAAACTCTAAATGATATTTTTTTGTAATCAATATAAAGAAGGAAATCACATGTTAATTGTAAAACCTTCATGATCTTATCAGAGGATGGAATCAGCTAATGTTGAACTTTTAACTGTTAATAAGTAACAATCATATTGTTTTAGATGAATGCCTAGTCAGGAATGATCTATACATGTTTGTGTGTTGTTTGCCAAGGGTTACTAAGTGTACTAAGTAGTGTTCGTGTTTTTGTCTGGCAGATGTATTTTTAGATATTATGTTAAACAGACATTTTGAAAATGACTTTTGAGATGTTTTGAGAAGCACACTCCTGTCCAAAAGCTTAACTTAAATTGTTAAATAAGATTATTATTACTTAACTTAAATAAGATTGTTTTTCTTACCCCATTGGCTGATTATTTTGCTTGCTTTAAGGAAAATAACTCACTTAATATTGGCATATTATTCTTAAAATAGGACAATGTTTTGCTTGTCTAGTAAATGCTTCTTGATTTAAGAATTTTTAGATATTTGGACTAGAAAC